>NW_027507784.1:110974319-111104319 GCF_037356315.1 Lithobates pipiens | reverse complement strand
CTCTTCCCATTTACACTGTGATCAGCCGTGATTGGACACGGCTGATCACGTGGTAAAGAGTCTCCGTCGGAGACTCTTTACCGAGATCGTAGTTGCCGGATGTCAGACTGACACCCTGCAACAACGATCGCTGCGAGCAGCAGCTCATAATCCTGATGACGTCATATGACGTCCGATCAGGATTATGAAACCACTTTGCCACCGTCATTTTGTAATAGGGCAGGCGGCAAGTGGTTAAACAATAGAATACATATTTAAAAAAAAAACCTCCTTAATGTGAAACTTGCGCTTGCACTTTTGCACAGATGCTCAATTCTGGGTCAAACGTGAGATAAGCTCTGTGCGGGGGGGGCGGCACAGCACAGTATAGGGGGCCAGGTGAGGACAGAATAGTGGGGGGGCCCCAGGAGAGACCAGGAGGAGAGTATGGGAGGCCATAAGAGTACATTGCAGTACAGGGGGCCCCCCCAGGAGAGAACACAGTACAGGGGGGAAGGGAGCAAACTGGTGGGTACAATACTGCCGTCTAGAGTAATTTTCCTCAAGCAGCGTAGCCCAGGGAAGCTGCTGGAATGCTCGATTCCCGCCCTTCTCTCTCATCCCTCCTGAGTGAGATTCACATGCAGGCACCTGGGATGGAGGGGAGGGGTGGCTGTGATCAGCGTGGGACAGTGATGTCAGTGGTCTGTGCTCTGCAGCCTGTCAGCCACGCGGGGATATGATCCACTGTTTATCTGCTTGTGATAAAACAGCAGATACCCCTGGGTACGGTTCCGCAGAAACCCCGGCTGAGAATCCCTGTTCTAGACCCTACCCTATATAACCAACTTGAATGGCTATCACAGAGAATGTTAGGCAAGTTGCTAGAGGCTAGGAACAATTTTTTCAAGAGGAGGCAATGGGTATGCTGTTGGCTCAAGTACTAAAAGGTCACAATCCAATCCTACTCGTGTTTTGGCATGGAGGAATGGTGAAGGAGAGAAACAGATGCGAGTTCCATTGTGCTTGTAGTTTTTCAGTGCTACTATCAAGATTTATATACCTCTATGGTTGAATATAGAACCGAGCTATCCACCTACCTGGATTCTATGAATTTATGAGTTCTCTCTGATGGACTAGGAAATTCTTAATGCTCCGATTAATCTGCACGAATTGGAAGATGCAGTAGCTAGTTTCTCCAATTCTAAGGCACCAGGGATAGTCTTCCAATAGAGATTTAAATAAAAAAAATAAAATAAAAAATTACAGTGTAGTGCTGCTTCCAACCCTTCTTAGGGTATCTGAATCTGTGGGCTGGCTAATGATAGCTAAGAAAGACAGATCTTCTATAGCATGAGTCCCATAGGCCAATTTCCTTACCATCTACAGATGTAGAAATAATGGCCATAGTACTTGCTAATAGATTGAACAACATTACACATGGCTGAGGTATATGTAGATATTCCCCAGCAGACCAAGGATCAATTTTGTCCAAACATTTTTTATTCAAGAAAAATCACATCACAAAATGGTGTAGTGCAATGAGTCACGCAGGACACCTTCCTTCATCTGGGGTTGAGATGAGTGGCAGTACTGGGGCGGGTCTGCTGTGCTGGGGAGTAAGTGGCCTTGTTCTGACTGGAGTGTAACTAGAGAAGTCAGCGGGCCCCCCCACAGTGGCAGAACACCAAGGCCTGGTCACAAATGCGACTGCTGCAACCCTCATAGTTCCGCCACTGGTATTGACCAGGTGATGAGGGGTGCCTGGTTTCCTCCAGACATAATGATGGCTATTCAGCCCAAAGAGTTCAATCTTTGTTTCCTCAGACCAGAGAATCTTTCAGGTGCCTTTTGGCAAACTCCAGGAGGGCTGTCATGTGCCTTTTCCTAAGGTGTGGCTACTCTACCATAAGGCCCGATTGGTGGAGTGCTGCAGAGATTGTTGTTCTTCTGCAAGGTTCTCCTCTCGTCAGAGAAATGCTGGCGCTCTGTCAGAGTGACTATTGGGTTCTTGGTCACCTCCCTGAAGAAGGCCCTTCTCCCCCAGTCGCTCAGTTTGGCCAGGCAGCTCTTGAAAGAGTCCTGGTGGTTTCAAACATCTATTTACAAACGATGGAGGCCACTGTGCTCATTGGGACCTTCAATGCTGCAGAAATTTTTCTCTAGCCTTCCCCAGATCTGTGCCTCGATACAATCCTATCGGAGGTCTACAGACAATTCCTTGGACTTCACGGCTTGGTTTGTGCTCCGACATGCACTGTTAACTGTGGGACCTTATACAGACAGGTGTGTACCTTTCCAAATCATACCCAATCAACTGAATTGACCACAGGTGGACTCCAAGTTGTAGAAACATGATGCACCCGAGATCAATTTTGAGTGTCATAGCAAAGGCTGTGGATACTTATGTACATGTGATTTTTTTTAATTCCAAACAAACTTCATTAAGGTCTTCGTTATGGAGTATTGTTTGTAGAATTGAGGAAAATAATAAAATGTAATCCATTTTGGAACAAGGCTGTAACAAACTGTAGAAAAAGTGAAGCGCTTTGAATACTTAGAGATAGATATAAAATTTTATTTTTATTCCCATTCCAGTACATGCTGTACATAAAAACGGAACAAAAGAACGTACTCAAGTCCCAATAATGATAAAATGTAACCACTCAAATTAATTGCTCAGTACATTGATGATTAGTAGTGATGGACGAACTTCCGACGGGACGTTTCGCGAAAGCGAAATGCGAACGGACCCAAACGTTCGCGAAACCGAACGTTCGCCGCGGGCCCCATTGACTTCAATGGGAGGCGAACTTTGCAAACCTTCATGTCGAATTTGCGGCCACGTGGTAATTATTAGGGGGTAAAACGTAGTCCCACCATCTGGACAATGACATAATACATGTATGAGGTGAATTTGGGATCGATAACTACAAGCATTTTTATTTTATTTGGGAAATTGTTCTAACAATTCAGGACTATGGAGCTAATGAAGGCAATGGAGGAGAGGGAAGGTCAGGGACCAGGGTAGGCAAAGAAGAGGGTGCAGGAGATGATCACCAGCAGCGTGACATACCGGAATGACACATGCACCGTGATAGAGGCATCTGACAGCAGCACCGTAATACAGAGCACTGACAGCAGCACCGTAATACAGAGCACTGACAGCAGCACCGTGACATACAGCGCTGACAGCAGCACCGTGACATACAGCGCTGACAGCAGCACCGTGACATACAGCGCTGACAGCAGCACCGTGACATACAGCGCTGACAGCAGCACCGTGACATACAGCGCTGACAGCAGCACCGTGACATACAGCGCTGACAGCAGCACCGTAAGCAGCCCCAGGAGGAAGTCAGCACAGCACAGGGATGGTGTGATCCCCTCATAATAAGAACCCCCAGGAGGAAGTCAGCACAGCACAGGGATAGTGTGATCCCTTCATAATAAGAACCCCCAGGAGGAAGTCAGCACAGCACAGGGATATCATAAGCAGCCCCAGTAGAAATATGACACCGCTCAACCTCTTCAAAGAGGAGGGTAGGGGCATATAGTACGGTGTGCTTTTTTGGGTCAAGGAAGTGAGCAGACTGTACGTCAGTCCCTATACCGCTGAAGGACTGCTGCAGTATAGGGCAGCGGTCAGCAGTGGTGCACGTCAACCCTATCTATTGTGGACCTATAGCGGTCCTTACAGAACAGCAGACTGTACCGCACTCAAGCCTATGTACCGTAGCACCCTATACCAAGTTACCAGTCCTTATAAGAACTTTTGTGGACCAAGCAGGTTGTGTATTAGTGTTTAGCAGACTGTACGTCAGTCCCTATACCGCTGAAGGACTGCTGCAGTATAGGGCAGCGGTCAGCAGTGGTGCACGTCAACCCTATCTATTGTGGACCGATAGCGGTCCTTACAGAACAGCAGACTGTACCGCACTCAAGCCTATGTACCGTAGCACCCTATACCAAGTTACCAGTCCTTATAAGAACTTTTGTGGACCAAGCAGGTTGTGTATTAGTGTTTAGCAGACTGTACGTCAGTCCCTATACCGCTGAAGGACTGCTGCAGTATAGGGCAGCGGTCAGCAGTGGTGCACGTCAACCCTATCTATTGTGGACCGATAGCGGTCCTTACAGAACAGCAGACTGTACCGCACTCAAGCCTATGTACCGTAGCACCCTATACCAAGTTACCAGTCCTTATAAGAACTTTTGTGGAACAAGTGAGTTGTGAATGTTTAGCAGACTGCAGCAGAAGGGCAGCAGTCAAGTATAATATCCTTTCTATATTTGGAAGAAAGAATATTATACATGTACAAGCCTATTACTGTACCACTGATACCAGTCCTGAAAAGAACCTTTGTGGAACTAATAATAACAGCAAGTCTTTAAAATTACCCTCACTGCCTGACAACACTGCTTCCTTCCTGTCCCTATACAAATTGGCAAAAAAAGAGAACGATTAGTGGTTACTGGAACAGCTCTTTTGTGGACCTTGATAGTAACAGCTAATGATGATGATGATGATGATGATGATGAAAGACTAATCTGGCTGTCCCTGTAGCATACACCGTCCTTTCCCTTTCTCTAAACTAACAAAAGACACTCAGGCTGCTGCAAGAATCAGCAGCACAGCAAACCTATCAACACCTAACACCTATACCAGTCCTGAAAAGAACTTTTGTGTACCAAATAGCTAGTGGTTTATCTCTCCCTACTCCACACAGGAACCTGTCCCTATCGTAACAGAAGAAAGAATGTAAAATGGCCACCGGATCGGGTGTATTTATAGGTTAGGGGGAATGTCCAAGTGTCCATGTGCTGTCATGTCTCAATTGGCTGTCCTGTATCACATGATAAACGTGTCACCAAAGGTTAAAGTTCTTGTATACATTAAACACGTAAGTCCGCCGCGGCGAACGACGGAAAAAGGCGTTCGAACGTGCGGACCGCAAATGTCGGAAATTCGCCGCGAAACGACCGCCGGGCGAAACGTTCGTCCATCACTAATGATTAGCACATGTTATCAAGTGCAATAAGCTTACAAATATAAAATAAATAATTGTGCTTGCATATTAAAAAAAAGGAAAAAAAAATAAATAAATAAATAAAAAAAAAAAAAGGGAGGAGGATATAAAACGTCGCAGTTAAACGATGCAAGGTAATAAAAGCCTCTCAATGAATCATGAGATTTCTTCTTTTCTTTTTTTTTTTATAAATCACCAAAGTGTGAAAAAGACTCAAAACATGTCACCCCACACCAAGGATTTGCCAAGCAACGCAATGGAGGCCGATGCCCTTTTCGTCATCAATAGTCGAATCGCTTTTACACGCCAATATTCCTCCGCAGATCCACCATCATGCCAAAGCTCATCTCTTCAGCAATGCAATTAAATCAAAACTCCTTCAGATTGTGTATTTATAATTTATTAAAATCAAAACGTGCTCACATTTTATACAGCTACAACAAAACACTACAAAAAAATAAAAATAAACCAAACACCCCACACTAAAATGAGAGATATATAATAACAACAGGTAGTATAAATATAAAAATAGTCCAAACACTGAATGTTATAAATACTAAAACAGTGCTAATAATTAATATGGTAATATTATAAACCAGTGGCAAACACCCTAGTTATAAATTAATATGTAGCAGACGGTTAAGATAGAACAGATCAAAGCATTAAAAGCATTCAGGGTGTTAGGGACAGTTCAAAATATCCGAGGTGTTAAAAGGTAATCTATAGTTGTTATCCAAGCGCGCCTTCCACCAGAGAATAAAGAGATCCATATTCCACCATGTGCACCACACTTCCCCAGGGGGTCAAACTCACCAGATGCCTCCAATATGCAAGCCTTAGGTTTGGTATATATCAGCTGCTTTAATCACTGGTCCTCACCAACCCAGAAAACGACCGTTGCAGGGTCTCAAAAACGTACCATAAAATAGAATAGAATAGTACTATATAGTGTAATTCTGTTTATTTATGATACAATTCTCCATACAGCAGAAGCCCCCTTAATACTAGCTATGTACATCAGATAAATCATGCATTCCTTTAGGTGATCAGCACAATATCCCGGATGTGACACATATGCTCCACCTAGCCATTGCCCTCTACCCGGAAGTGCTTGCAAAGAAATGTATGCTCTCCTGACAGCTGGACATGGTGACAACGCTCTCTGGGTGATTTATATTTTGCTTGTTTATGATTTATCCGATGTACGTAGGAAGGCCCATTATACTTATCCATCTGTTTCAGCGCCAACAGACCCAGAAGTTGGTCGGAATCTCTCACCCACCAAGTACTGGCTCTGTATCTTACACCACATCAGGAAAATAGAAAAAAAAAAAAAAAAAAAAACTGACTAGGGCATGCCCAAGCTCCTACTGATGCGTTTCAGCCATTGGTCTCTATATAGGCTGCTGGCCACAACTGTACACAAACACCTGTTACTCCCAGGTACAGAAATAGGCTCCTTCTTGATGGTGCTCATAACAGTTACACTGCCCTACAAGGAGAAAGCCTCAGAAATAAAAATAAAAAAGTAGCTACATTTTACCAGAATTGGGTCACTAAAAAGGAAAATGAAGTCCTGAGTATTAATTGGCTCCAGTTGCCAAGATAGAGCTTCAGGTTGAAATTGTATCAAAATAATGAAAAATTAGGCGGGGGTGGGTGGGCGCACAGGTGTTTTTGCAATTATGCTCCATGATGCTTCTGTAAAATGTTATATAGCAATGAGAATGGTACCACATCAATACAAATTTAGATCTTTTTATTGATACCAATAACATAAGTTTCCATTCATTTGTTTTTTCATGCTCCCACCACACCATTGGGACTGCGAAAGGCATGGACTTTTTCTTAAGCTAACAACGCACATAAGTTTCACATGTAATGCAACAATAATGAGGGCCCAACTCTTGTCCTGATCCCCTATTTTGCATCCAAAATATAGTTGGTATGCCTTTTTTTACCACTACCTTCATACTGTGCTTTCTAAGATGCAAATGTAACCTCGCCACAAGAAGTTATCTGCACGATTCTGGCCAAAAAGAGGATCACGATTCTCGCAACGTAAAATCTTTCACATTTTTTTTTTTTTTTTTTTTTTTTTTTTTTTTTTTAAATAAACACCACACAACCCTAAGAGCCCATTCACACAGGGGCAACACGACTTGTAGGCGACTTGATCAGGCTACTTGGACACGACTTGACAGCGGCGACTTGGGACGACTTCAAAACGACTTGTGATGACTTCAAGCGCGACTTGGGACGACTTACAAGTCGCCCCAGGCCAGGCGACTTTTGCCGCGGCCAAGCAGAGAATGAGCTCAAGGGGAAACTCCACGGCAAATTTCTGAAAAAAATTTGGCGTGGGTTCCCCCTCCGAGAGCATACCAGGTCCTTAGGTCTGGTATGGATTCCAAGGGGAACCCCCTACGCCGAAAAAACGGCGTGGGGGTCCCCCCCAGATCCACACCAGACCCTTATCCGAGCACGCTACCCGGCCGGCTAGGAAAGGGGGTGGGGACGAGCGGGCGGCCCCCCCCCTCCTGAGCCGTACCAGGCCGCGTGCCCTCAACATGGGGGGGTGCCTTGGGGGAGGGGGGCGTGCGGCCCCCCCCACCCCAAAGCACCTTGTCCCCATGTTGATGAGGACAAGGGCCTCTTCCCGACAACCCTGGCCGTTGGTTGTCGGGGTCTGCGGGCGGGGGGCTTATCGGAATCCGGGAGCCCCCTTTAATAAGGGGGCCCCCGGATACCGGCCCCCCACCCTATGTGAATGAGTATGGGGTACAATGTACCCCTACCCATTCACCTGTGAAATAAAGTACAATAAAACACACAACACAGAGAAAAAGTATTTTATTGCACAGCCGGGGGTCTTCCGTCTTCGGGGGTCTTCTCGCCGGACTCCTCCGCTATGTGTGTGTAGCTCTTTTGCCAGCGGAGGAGTCCGGCTTTCTTCCTCCCCGCCGCCGGCCTCTTCTCCCGACTTCGGGGGTCTTGTCCCCCTCTTCGGTTCTTCTGCCGGGCCACCGCGCCTGGTCCGGTGGCCCGGTCTTCTGTCGCCGTCTTCCGTTCTTCTGTCGCCGCCTTCGGTTCTTCTGCCGGGCCACCGCGCCTTCTTATAGCTCTTTTACAGGCGGTGGCCCGGTGGCCCGGTCTTCCGTCGCCGCCGCCGCCGCCTTCCGTTCTTCTCCTTCTTCTTCTCCTGGAGATGTTGACTCGACGAGCTCTCCGGCCGGAATGCCAGGGACGCGCTCCGCTGCCTCTTATATAGGGACAATGGGGCGGTGTCACATGGGTTGATGTCACATGGGTTGGTCACATGGGTTGATGTCACATGGTGACCCCACCCCCTTACCATGTGACATCAACCCATGTGACCAACCCATGTGACATCAACCCATGTGACACCGCCCCATTGTCCCTATATAAGAGGCAGCGGAGCGCGTCCCTGGCATTCCGGCCGGAGAGCTCGTCGAGTCAACATCTCCAGGAGAAGAAGAAGGAGAAGAACGGAAGGCGGCGGCGGCGGCGACGGAAGACCGGGCCACCGCCTGTAAAAGAGCTATAAGAAGGCGCGGTGGCCCGGCAGAAGAACCGAAGGCGGCGACAGAAGAACGGAAGACGGCGACAGAAGACCGGGCCACCGGACCAGGCGCGGTGGCCCGGCAGAAGAACCGAAGAGGGGGACAAGACCCCCGAAGTCGGGAGAAGAGGCCGGCGGCGGGGAGGAAGAAAGCCGGACTCCTCCGCTGGCAAAAGAGCTACACACACATAGCGGAGGAGTCCGGCGAGAAGACCCCCGAAGACGGAAGACCCCCGGCTGTGCAATAAAATACTTTTTCTCTGTGTTGTGTGTTTTATTGTACTTTATTTCACAGGTGAATGGGTAGGGGTACATTGTACCCCATACTCATTCACATAGGGTGGGGGGCCGGTATCCGGGGGCCCCCTTATTAAAGGGGGCTCCCGGATTCCGATAAGCCCCCCGCCCGCAGACCCCGACAACCAACGGCCAGGGTTGTCGGGAAGAGGCCCTTGTCCTCATCAACATGGGGACAAGGTGCTTTGGGGTGGGGGGGCCGCACGCCCCCCCTCCCCCAAGGCACCCCCCCATGTTGAGGGCACGCGGCCTGGTACGGCTCAGGAGGGGGGGGGGGCCGCCCGCTCGTCCCCACCCCCTTTCCTGGCCGGCCGGGTAGCGTGCTCGGATAAGGGTCTGGTGTGGATCTGGGGGGGACCCCCACGCCGTTTTTTCGGCGTAGGGGGTTCCCCTTGGAATCCATACCAGACCTAAGGGCCTGGTATGCTCTCGGAGGGGGAACCCACGCCAAATTTTTTTCAGAAATTTGCCGTGGAGTTCCCTCTTGAGAGCTGATAATTCTGTCAAAGTCGCCTCCGTATAGACAGAGATCCGACTTGGAGGCGACCTCCATTGAAATCAATGGGTACCGGTCGCCTACAAGTCGGATAGAAGTAGTACAGGAACCTTTTTTGAAGTCGGAGCGACTTCAGTAGTGTGCATTAACACGGCTCTCATTCACTTACATTGATTTTTAAATGTTGTCCGACCTGAGGCGACCTGAGGCGACTAGGGGCGACCTGAAGTCGGATCAGGAGTTGCCCCTGTGTGAATGGGCTCTAACTTTACTAATTCGTTTTTTTTTTCCCCCAATTCATTAACCACTTAAAAGTTGTGGTAAACTCTTACAAACCAGTTTGACCTACAGGTAAGCTTACATTAACTTCTTGAGATCCGCGCTATAGACGAATGACGGCTACAGCGCGGACCTGCTTTGCCGGGACTAAGTCTATTGACCTGGGGGGGGCGCGCACGGTGCGCTCTGTGATCAGCGAGTCTATGAGACTCTCCTGATCACAGATCGGAAGCAAGGGGGGGGGGGGGGGGGGGGTCGATCCCGACCCCTTACCACGTGATCAGCTGTCAGCCAATGACAGCTGATCGTGTGATCACAACACAGCCGGTAACCGGCTATTTTTCCGCTGTCAGCGCGAGGAGAAAAAAAGCCGATCACCAGCGGCAGTGATCAGGAAATCAGTCCCGATCACGGTGAGCTGGGGACAGCTCATCAGTGCCCACCTCCCCCCTGCCAGTGCCACTAAAAATATTCCAAAAAGTGACACCCATCAGTGCCCACAGTCTGCCTCGCGCACACACAGTGCTGCACCTCATATCCGTGCCCATCAGTGTCATGTACCAGTGCCCATCAGTGATGCCCAGTGCCACCTATCAGTGCCCACCAGCACATTTCAATGAAGGAGAAAAATTACCTGTTTGCAAAATTTTATAATAAACTATTAAACATGATTTTTTTTTTGCATCTTTTTTTGTTTGTTTAGCAAAAAATAAAACTCCCAGCTGTAATTAAATACCACCAAAAGAAAGCTCTATTTGTGGGAAAACAAAATGATAAAAATTTCATTTGGGTACAGTGTTGTATGGCCGCGCAATTGTCATTCAAAGTGCATCAGCGCTGAAAGCTGAAAATTGGTCTGGGCAGGAGGGGGGTTTAAGTGCCCAGTAAGCAAGTGGTTAAGGCTTACCTGTAGGTCCAAGAAATTGGTTTAGGAGATATTTACAAAAAAAAAAAAAAAATGCCGCACTATCACCGATAGCAGCATGCCGCTGTTAATAGCAATATGCCGTTAGTGTCGGTTTCTGTGCATGGGAGTGACATTGCTGCTCCGGCGCTGTGAGTGGCTGGAGTAGCGATTACCGGAAGAAGATTGACGCTCCGTACTACAGGGGACAGCGGTGACTTCGCTGGCTCCTGTGTCAGGTAAGCGACACATAATGGGCTACTTTGCGATGCATAGTAGCCCATTATGCTTTACCTTTGCATGGAGACAAAGAAGAAGTAAACCCATCAGGGTTTACTTCCTCTTTAAGCCCGGACCATTTTGCAGCTAAAGGACCTGGCCCTTTTTGCGATCCGGCACTGCGTCACTTTAACTGACAATTGCACAGTCGTACAACGTGGCTCCCAAATAAAAACTTTTGCGCAAACCAAATAGGGGATGTTTTATGGCATTTATAATTATTATTTTTTTTTTTTTTAACTAGTTATGGTGGCGATCAGCGATTTTTATTGTGACTGCAACATTATGGCAGGCACGTTGGACAATTTAGACATATTTTTGGGACCATTGACATTAATACAGCAATCAGTGCGATTAAAAATGCATTGATTACTGTAAAAATGTCACTGGCAGTGAAGAGGTTAAGTGTGTTTCTTACTGTAGGGGGGGGGGCGTGGCTTGGCGTGTGACATCACTGATTGTCTCTTCCCTGTCATAGAGAATGACAATCAGTAGCAGGCTCACTAGGAAGCAAGGGGAGAGGTTTGTTTACACTTACCTCTCCTCGTTCTTCAGCTCTGTGACCCGATCACAATCGGCAGCAATCGGTTCTGCGAGCCCGGCGGCAAGCGACCCACAGCTGGGCTCTTAAAGGGCAACATACCTGTACGTGCTTGTGCCCAGCCGTGCCATTCTGCTGACGTATATCGGCGCGAGGCGGTCCTTAAGTGGTTAAAAGTAATTTTTTTTTTTGTGTGACATAAAATATTGCAACAACCAACATTTTATTCTCTAGGGTGTCTACTAAAAAAATTGAGAGATGGGAGATATTTTATGTTTGGGGGGTACCAAGTAATTTTCTAGCAAAAAAAATAAAAATAAAAAAGATTTTAACTTGAAACCAACAAATGTCAGATAAAGGTTTAAGTGGTTAAACTTTTTTCACTTACACACAGTCTATTCCTTGGACAAATTGTTACAATGTTTATACTTAAGTTCAACTGATAAAGAATGTTTTGATTCTTGGCAGACTGCCCAGTTTTTCTCTTCCTTTTGATAGCTGTGGCTTCAGAAGAGCAGAGAATTCTTTGCATAGAAAGAATTGTGAAACACTTTAGTCAAGATCACGATAACGATTCTTGGCGATTAATTGTGCAGCTCTACTGCATTGTTTACACTGTTTTCAGGCATCTGAGGGAAAATATCACACAATTGTTCCTTGTGAATGTTAGGCAATGACACTTTCACAAGCCACCAGATGTAACTATGATACATAGATCTGACCAGGACAAATGTAGCTTGCAATAAAAGATCAATTACAGTTAGGTAATCTTTAGTCTCAAAGTGAAGATACATTTATACACTATAAAGTGGTACCATTTTCATTGTTTTACCGTACTTTGTCGAGACGTTACGAGGCATCATGATCATCAGACACCTCCCTCTCTTGTAAGCAAATACACTCACCTGTGTATAAATCTTTGTGAAATATCTTGAAAACTTTAGCCAACCAGCACCTTTATTACCTGTTTTCTAATTCATCTAATCAAAATATGTAAGAATTAGCACATTTTATCTCGGAGGTCGATAATTTCCCAAAATTTGTAGACCAATGTTATTGCTCTGAGGAAGGGGGTTGGTCCCCTGGAGCACATCAGCTGGTTGTGTTATCCCATTGGACCTGGACTCATGGCATGCTGCCATTTATAGTTGGCTTGTGAGTATATTTGTATCTTTAGTCTTTTAACCACTTCAATACTGGCCACTTAAACATCTTCCTGCACAGACCAATTTTGAGCGCTTTTGCACTTTGAATGACAATTGCGCGGTCATGCTACACTGTACCCAAATGAAAATTTTCTCATTTTTTTCCCCCACAAATAGAGCTCTTTTGGTGGCATTTGATCACCTCTACGGTTTTTATTTTTTGCTAAACAAATAAAAAAAAGACCGAAATTTTTGAAAAAAAAAATATGTTTTGTTTGTTTCAGTTTCAAAACTTTGTAACTAAGTAAGTTTTCTCCTTCACTGATGGGGCGCCACAGATGGGCACCGATGAGGCGCCACAGATGGGCACCGATGAGGCGCCACAGATGGGCACCGATGAGGTGGCATTGTATTATACTGTACCGATGGATGCCAATCAGTGCCAAACAATAATGCATGCCAGTGATGCCCATTGTGGGCACTGACTGGCATCACTGGTGGTCTAGGGTGGCATACCTTGTGCTGAGCATCCCTGGTGGTATCCTTGGTGGTCCAGTGAGGGCATCCTCGGGGGGGCTGCGCTGATAATCGATCAGCACAGACCACCCCCCCCCCCCCGTCAGCGGAGCAGCCGACTGACACCCCACAACAACAATACTGATCACGTCATATGACGTCCGGTCAGGATTTTTAAACCACTTTTCTGCCCTGTTTCTGTTATAGAGCGGGCAGCAAGTGGTTAATAAAGTGCTGTTTGATAATGCACTTCGTGTTTGCACCATATTTGTTTTTTGTTGTTTTCTTCTTGTCAGTGTACAAACCTCTGCACCTGTCTGCTTGAACCATTAGCAGTTATTCAGTATAATGCAGAATTTGTTAATCAGGTAAGAAGCTGGCCCTCAGCCTGGTGGTTATAACCCAGATGCTATACCCCTAACCTAAAGATAGGGGGACACACAAACCATAACCAGGATGGGATACTGAGGGCTGTTTTCCTGCATCTATAAATATTAATGATAGTTTGTTCTGTTCCATCTATATGTTTTTCTGTTGCACTGAATTGTATCCAGTTACTAACTATTCTTCTGATGTAGAACATCTAGTGATGTTTAGAACTTGTTACAGCTTATGTTATTTGGTATCTCCTTCTGTCCTCCCCTCCAGTTCGGTCTAGGGCTGCAACTATCAATTAATTTCATAATCAATTAGTTGGCAGATTATGGTTTTGATTAATCAGTACCAATTACTCACTGTGTCCACACTGAAGCATAGTAAACAGGGATGGATAGATAATTACATATACAGGGATCAAAATGTCAAGTCCTGAGCTACTAGCCAGGCCTTAAAGAGGAAGTAAACCCTGATGAGTTTACTTCCTCTTTGATTCCCTGCAAAGGTAAAGCATAATGGACTACTATGCATCGCACAGTAGTCCATTATATGTCACTTACCTGACACAGGAGCCAGCGAGGTCACCGCTGTCCCCTGTAGTCCGGGGCATCCATCTTCTCGGTGGGTCTCGCTGCTCCGCCGCTGTCATTCGACGAAGCCGCGATGACGTCACTCCCGCGCATGTGCACGGGAGCCGCCACTAGCGGCATATCGTCGCTGACAGCGGCGCGCTCAGTGCGCCTGCGCACTGTAGACAGCGGTGCCTGTGTTTTGGCAAATATCTCCTAAACCGTGTAGGTTTAGGAGATATTTCTTGGACCTACAGGTAAGCCTTAATCTAGCCTTACCTGTAGGTCAAAGTGGTTTGTAAGGGTTTACAACCACTTTAAGGAGTTACTCGCCACCAGCTGCCCCACCCGACCCTACCCTGTCCCGTGCCTAAACACGCCCTAAAATTATGAAACTACACTTAAAATGTTTTATGAAGAGTCAAGTTAAAAAAATTTTTTAATAAAAATAACAATTAGCATCAACTTTATCAGTGTAGCCTCACCCATGCGAGTCAATGCAGCCTCACCCACGTAGGGGAAGAGAGAGGAGAGGAAGAGCGCCATGGAACATCGCTGTAACAGCTTTAATTTGAATTAAGGGTTACAGCCGCTCACCATCACATACAGCCCCGCCTCCTGGCCCGGGACTTTGATATACATCATACATCCGGCTTTGGACGGGTGATCTGTCCATCGAAGTACCCGGGCCAGGAGACGGGGCTGTGTGTGACAGCAAGTATGGGGGAAACACTCTGCAATTCTAATGAAAGATATTACAGCGATGTTCCCCGGCCCTCTTATGATCTCGCCGCCTGCCCATCTCTCTTCCCCGTACGATCGCTGGGAGAGCAGCTCCCAGTCAACCCCGCCTGCTGGTGGTGCTCCCCCCACTCCCAGGAAACCCACACTCACCAGCCCTCATTTTCCAGTAGAAAATTTGAGGGAGATATAGAGTTAAATAGATTTTTTTTTTTTTACTTGTATTATTACATACACACAGATCTGCGTTTGAGCTTTGGGGTACACACCCTAATGCAATAGGCTGCACACACCTATGCTGTATGCACTGGGGAGCAATTTATGCAAAATGTATTTTCAGGGTACCATAACAAACAGTGATCGGGTCACTTTAAAAACAGGACAACAATGGCAGCTCCCATATTCCTCACAAGTTCACTTTAACACCTACAGCAGACTAAACCCTCCTATCTTTTACAGCCAAGGAAGCAGCCATCATAGCCTGTGTTTGATCTGCAGTTGTCAGGGTGATGCAAATGTAAATAGTTATTTGAGGAGATTACAGCTTGGCTGGGTGCACAAGCAACTGTGATAATCATTCAGGACATGCCTTGAATGTAACTGTTTTGGGAAACTTACATTGATGGGTTTATTTCCACTGTAAGGCCTCGGCACACAGTACTGATGCTCGAGCTTTTTTGGAACCTAATTTCAGGATTTTGTTTTGCGGGAATTCCTGCATCTGCACATATTTGCTTGCATAATATTTTCCTAGGAAAAATCTATGCATATTTATGTTCATATGTGTGTATTTGTGCAAAATACTGACCGGGAACGCAAATTTTTCCATTTCTTTTTACTCAGAAATATGCAGGGTTTGTTTACTCGCCTGTGTACAGGTACAATAAGCTGCATTTTAGATCAGTAAAAAAAAAAAAAAAAATTTTTTAAATAAGACACACACACACACACACACTACTGAGCTTTTTCAAACTGCAGTGGGAGAGGCCTAATGAGTCTGGTGTAGCAGCTCACCTTCCTGCATAGGTTATAGCACAGCGCATGTTTGATCAGTGCTAATTGTATTACACTCAAATCCCAAAATATTCAGTTAAAGGCCAGGTTCACACCATAACCCGCTGCGGATCGCACAGGAGCGCTGTGCGTCCCTGTTCCCCATTTCAGGGACAAATCAGGGGCGATTCCATGCCTCAATTCAGCCCTGAAACTGAGCCAAAAGACGCACAGCATTTCTGTGCAGTGCGCTCCGCAACGGAGATATGTGAACCGGCTCCATAGGGAGCCAGTCACATTCTCCTGCTATGCGAATTGGATGCAGGGGTAACCTGCATCTAATCCGCATAGGTGTGAACCCGGCCTAAAAATGGGAACTCCAGAAATGATCTTCAGCGCCACCACACACTGGCGAAACGTAATTAACTACTTCTTATAACTGGAGGGTCGCAGAAGATGCTGAAAACTACTGTAGTAGCCTGCAATCTTCCGGGTCCTGCTAAAGTGTATTCCCCTCTGCACAATGAGCATAAGGAGGGCCCTCTCAACTCCACCACCATTCATAGAACACCTTTTCATTGTATACCATTTATGATTGGATGGGGGTAAATTGTGATGTCATAAGCCCTCCTTTTCCATCTTGCTCAAATTAGAGACAGCCTTACATTCACCAAAATAAATACAAGGTGACCTCTGAATGGCAGTGGAATAGAGTGACCCAGGGCCGGGACAAGGGGTGGGCAGGAGGGACGGCTGCCCTGGGCACTGTGGTATCATGTGAGATAGGAGGGGGCACCACAAGGAGGCTGGGGGAGGGGGATTTGTGTTACGAACAGGAGTCGGGGGGGCGTCAGGGGGTAAGAATTGTTCTAGGAGGACAAATTTGGCAGGTGTGCTAGGAGTGGTGATTTGGAGGGGGGGGGGGATTTGTGTTGGGAAGAAGAGGATTTGTGCTAGAAGGGGGGGGGGGGATTTTGGAGGTTTATGCTATAACAGTAATATGTTAGAGTGGCAATATTTATTTTTTTCGTGGGGAGGGGTGGGGGGCGCAATTTGGCAGGTTTGCCCTGGGCTTTGGATGGCCTTGTCCCACCACTGGAGTGACCCGATCGCTGCATGTAGCGAGAATCACTACATTGGTATTCATCATCCCCAGCTCTTCTCCGGTATAAGAAATGGATAATTGCATCGCGCCAAGCTGGACCAATATGTATTGCCACTAGGACTAGATTCTGCATCCTGTGTGTAGGGAGACCATTTCAATGAGCCGCTCAACCCGCAAAAAGAAATAGTATTTGACTTTTTTTTAAATGCGCCACACTGAGCTGCTGCAGCACCATGTGACTTGGCATGCGCAAAAATGCTAATGCCTGGGTATAGAGAAAAAAAATCACACGTGTGCACAGCCTACACATCTGCTAAAGAAAGCGAGTCTCGCCTGCTGGTCGTTAACAGGTGCAATTTAACCAGCATCCCTGACCCACACAAGTGTGACCCTGCTTCTTTGTTTTACCAGGGATGTAAATTGTAGCCAATATTTACAAACATGACATCATTACTAATAACTTCCCCAAACATTTACTTCTATAGAACCCATCAACCCCCCCCCCCCCAATGACACTTTACTACCCGCTCCTGTCATTGCAGGGTTTGGGCCAGAGACATGTGATTGGGTGTCAGGGGGACATCTAAATACAATGACACCCTATAGGGGTAGAACCTACTCCGCGTTTATCGGAATTCAGCCAGAGCCATGACGTCATCAGCAGCACTATGCTCACTTTGCAGGTTGGAGAGGCACCGATGACGTCACCCGTGTGGGCTCAGAAGTGTCTCCGCAAAGTGCAGTAGATGGTCTTATTTCAGCAGGGCTGTCATGCGGCACCGGGCACCCCATATCTGCCCGCAGTGATGCCATAAACTTTACCGATCATCCACCGACCTCAGGATGTGTCAGCCATCCATCACACCGAGCCCCGAATATTCAACTTCCCGGGCCGGCCACATACCAGGGACACCGCAGTCCCGGTACACTGGGTGATGGAGGGCGGACCGGGTCCCCGGCTGGGTGATCGGACAGGAGGAGGGGGTCTTACCGGATGATGCAGCAGAGGAGAATGTCACATCCCGAGGACACCGGCACTGCAGCCTCTCATTGTCTGATCACCGATCCCTCCCCGGATCACACCGTGCCCGTCCTCTCCGGTGTGCGCTCCGTCCTCTCCGTCTCTCCGCAGTTCTCTAGCCGGGTAACCGAACGCCCCTCCCTGCAGTCACAGGCATGTGCGATCCTATAGGGAGAGCGGAGAGAGGGGGAAGAGCCGGAGACTGGAGTATACACGGATCAGGATAATCCAGGATCATCTCCACAGCCAGGAGAGAGAAGAGCCATGGGGAGGACATGGACAACATCAACGGTGTGTATAACATGGACAGGAGGAGCCATGTGTATGACATGTGCAAGAAGAGCCATGGGGAGGACATGGACATAAAGAGCCATCTACAAGACATGTGCAAGAAGAGCCATGTGTAGGACATAAAAATGAAGAGCCATGGCTATGACATAAATAGGAAGAGCCATGTGTAGGACATGGACAACTAGAGTCATGTGTAGGGCATGGACAAAAAAGCCATGTGTGGGGCATAGAAGAGCCATGTATAGGGCATGGACAAGAAGAGCCATGTGTAGGGCATGGACAAGAAGAGCCACATGTATAACATTTGCAAAAAGAGGCATGAACAAGAAGAGCTATGTGTATGACACAGACATAAAGAGCCATCCAGAGGACATGTGCAATCAGAGCCATGTGTAGGGCATAAAAAATGAAGAGCCATGGGTATGTAATAAAAATGAAGAGCCATGTATATTACATAAATAGGAAGAACCATGTGTATGATATGTGCAAGAAGAGCCATGTGTATGACAGGGACATAGCCACCCAGAGGACATGTGCAAGAAGAGCCATGTGTATGACATGAACATAAAGAGCCATGTGTATGACAGGGACATAGCCACCCAGAGGACATGTGCAAGAAGAGCCATGTGTAGGACATGGACATAAAGAACCATCCAGAGGACACGTGCAACAGCCATGTGTATGACATGGATAAGAAGAGCCATGTGTAGGGCATGGACAAGAAGAGCCATGTGTAGGGCATGGACAAAAAAAGCCACGTGTGAGGTATAGAAGAGCCATGTGTAGGGCATGGACAAGAAGAGCCATGTGTAGGGCATGGACAAAAAAAGCCACGTGTGAGGTATAGAAGAGCCATGTATAGGGCATGGACAAAAAGAGCCATGTGTAGGGCATGGACAAGAAGAGCCATGTATAGGGCACGGACAAGAAGAGCCACCTGTATGATATGTGCAAGAAGAAGCATGAACAAAAAGAGCTATGTGTATGACATGGACATAAAGAGCCATCGAGAGAACATGTGCAAGAAGAGCCATGGGTATGACATAATAATGAAGAGCCATGTGTATAACATAAATAGGAAAACCATGTGTATGATATGTGCAAGAAGAGCCATGTGTATGACATGAACATAAAGAGCCATGTGTATGACAGGGACATAGCCACCCAGAGGACATGTGCAAGAAGAGCCATGTGTAGGACATGGACATAAAGAACCATCCAGAGGACATGTGCAACAGCCATGTGTATGACATGGACAAGAAGAGCCATGTGTAGGACATGGACAAGAAGAGCCATGTGTAGGACATGGACAAGAAGAGCCATGTGTAGGACATGGACAAGAAGAGCCATGTGTAGGACATGGACAAGAAGAGCCATGTGTAGGACATGGACAAGAAGAGCCATGTGTAGGACATGGACAAGAAGAGCCATGTGTAGGACATGGACAAAAAGAGCCATGTGTAGGGCATGGACAAGAAGAGCCATGTGTAGGACATGGACAAGAAGAGCCATGTGTAGGACATGGACAAGAAGAGCCATGTGTAGGACATGGACAAGAAGAGCCATGTGTAGGACATGGACAAGAAGAGCCATGTGTAGGACATGGACAAGAAGAGCCATGTGTAGGACATGGACAAGAAGAGCCATGTGTAGGGCATGGACAAGAAGAGCCATGTGTAGGGCATGGACAAGAAGAGCCATGTGTAGGGCATGGACAAGAAGAGCCATGTGTAGGGCATGGACAAGAAGAGCCAAGTGTAGGGCATGGACAAGAAGAGCCAAGTGTAGGGCATGGGGAAAAAAGCCACGTGTAGGGCATGGACAAAAAAAGCCATGTGTAGGGCATGGACAAAAGATCTATGTGTATGAAATAGACAAGCAGAGCCATGTGTAGGACATGGACAAGAAGAGCCAAGTGTAGCACATGGGGAAGCCTTGTGTATGACATAGACAAGATAAAACCGTGTACATGAAATGGACAAGAAAAAACATGTGTATGACATGCAGAAGAGCGAATAGTCACAGACTCAAATTCTCCTGCACTTAGGAGACGGCCCACCCAAAGTGAGTGTGTTATATCTCCATCTTGGTTTAGTAAGGATAAGCCACATCTTGCTGCCCTCTAAAGACTAGGGAGTTTGGTATTCCACAAGAGGGAGAAAGAAAGGGCACACCATACTAGTACATTATCCTTAAAACCATTATTTTATTGATAAAAAGTGGTAAGTATTATAATCACAAAATGACATGTAGCGCCAGCTCCTGAAGAGCACGCGCTATGTGTTTTTGTCATTTAATATTCCTGGAACCGCAGTTTGGTTTTGGGTTCAATTACACTAAATTTTGGTCTCAGTACCAGTCTGGCTGGATTGCATTGTGTTCTGCTTGACCATGGGTGGTGCTGTCATCTATGGCAAGTGCCAGAACGCAGTCCAGTTAGGTGCGTTGAGTGCCAGTTCTCTCGGAACCAGCCCAGTGGGAGTGCCACCCTTGCTGTGCATTCTGGGAGTGGGTACTTAAGGTGCTGACATCACATGCTTTGGGGTTCCGGTCCAGAAGTGCTTTCCGTCTGTTTGGTCCTGGTCCTCCTGACCAGCCCCCAGGGCCCTCATGGCCTGGGCTGCGGATCCACCCGATTTCAAGTCTGGGGGCTGGCTGGCCCGAGACAAAGTAACTGAAGGAAGGATTCGGAGGTTGTCCGGGGCTGTCTCGGTTTGTAGAGAGTCCCAGCAACTGTAGAGGCATCCAGGGGAGGACTCTTCGGGAGAAGGCCATGCAAAGGTTGGCTTCTCAGAAGAAGCCTGGAGGCTAAGTTGAAAGACCCCAAGCCATTCTGATCTCGTATGGTATCGCCGGACCGGCTGCAAGATACTGGTACCGTACGAGGGTTCTCTAAGTTTTCTACATCTTTCAGTTATTCAAGTGTTCTACAACAAGTCTGTGGCAGAGACTTTATTCAAGTGTCCTACAACAAGTCTGTGGCAGAGACTTTATTCAAGTGTCCTATAGCAAGTCTGTGGCAGAGACTTCGCTTTGCTTGAGCACTCTATCGGCTGCTAGGCCTAGTGTGAGAAGGACTATCCGATAAGGGTGAGGATCCAGCTGTGAATGGCTATTCTTTGGATTTCCTAATGTGAGAGACTTTTTTTTCTACTTGACTTAGTTCCAAGAGTACCTGGACTTTTCTACCTAAAACCTCTAACCGTACTTTGAGAGACTGCATTTCGTTGATTCTTCTTGCAAATAAAAATCCCTTAAGCGGATCTGGTGTCAGTCTCTGCAATTCTTGGGCCATCTACCTAGGGAAACCCCTAGACCAGGGGTCTCAAATTGGTGGCCCTCCAGCTGTTGCGGAACTACGAGTCCCATGAGGCATTGCAAGGCTGACAGTTACAAGCATGACTCCCTCAAGCAGAGGCATGATGGGACTTGTAGTTCCGCAACAGCTGGAGGGCCACCAGTTTGAGACCCCTGCCCTAGACATACACAAGGTCAAGAAGGTAACGGTAAGCCCAATTACATCAGCCACTCCTTCTGAAGTCAGTGCTAAATACAGTTGAGTAAAAGCTCATTATATGGTCCAACATCAAAGTACATCACATGATACTGTATTAACCAGTCCATAATGCATCAACATGTGAGGCAGAGATCCAAAAGGCTAACTTGTTTTGAGGTAAAAACTTCTTCCTCAGAGCACTGAGGGAGAGATTTTTACCTTGAAACGCGTTAGCCTTTTGGACCGCTACCTCCTGCCTCACATTGATGCATTACGGATTGATTAATACGGTATCATGCAATGTACTTTGATGTTGGACTTATAAGATGAGCTTTTATGCAACTGTAATTTTGTGAGTATAATTCTTAGGGTGCACCAACCTAGTGCATTAAAAAGTGGTAAGTATTATGCTCACAAAATTACAGTTGAGTAAAAGCTCACCTTATGGTCCAACATCAAAGTACATCGCATGACACTGTATTAATCAGTCCATAATGCATCAACATGTGAGGCAGAGATCAAAAAAGGCTAACCTGTTTTGAGGTAAAAACTTCTT
This sequence comes from Lithobates pipiens, assembly GCF_037356315.1. NCBI lineage: Eukaryota > Metazoa > Chordata > Amphibia > Anura > Ranidae > Lithobates > Lithobates pipiens. Next base: position 111,082,123 of record NW_027507784.1, on the reverse strand, counting down.
CCTCCGAGCTCTGAGGACGATGTTTTTACCTCAAAACGTGTTAGCCTTTTGGACCTCTACCTCCTGCCTCACATTGATGCATTATCGACTGATTAGTACGGTATCATGAGATGTACTTTGACGTTGGACCATAAGATGAGCTTTTACTCAACTGTACTTTTGTGAGTATAATACTTACCACTTTTTATTGCACTAGGTTGGTGCGCCCTTTCTCTCTTCCTCTTGTAGATGCAGAAGAAGAGCCATTTGTAGGACATGGACAAGAAGAGTCATGCATAAGACATGGACAAGAAGAGCCATGTGTTGGACAATTTAGAAGTAAAGCCATGTGTAGTACATGGAGAAGAAGAACCATGTGCAGGAAATGGACAAGAAAAGCCATATGTTTGACATGGTCAAGAGCCATGTGTATGACAAGCAGAAGAACAGTATAACATAGACAAGAATAACCATGTATATGACGTGAACAAAAGAAACATGTGAATGACCTAGACAAAGCGGAACTACAGTCAGCAAAATACTCACCTTTCCAGCGATGGGTTTGTTGGATCTCTCGTCAAGCACTGAAATCTGCTCTCTGAGCTTCTGCAAGGTGCCAGGTTTTCAGCTTCCTGATTGGCCTGTGGGGATGAGGTTACACCCACAGATGCATACATGGGTAATTCTTCCTGGCACACTGGCATCATGCTGAGAATATGTTCTGAGCTGCACATGCATGGCTCAGTGTGCATTCAATAAAGGATTGTGAACAGGTAAGTGTGTTTATTAAAGAAGAGGCATAGCATGTATCCCAGTGCTGCAGACTTAGGCAGCACATACTTCTTCTGCAAATTAAGTGTCTTGCAGCCTCTGTACATTGGAGTGTCAGAGGAAATAATAGTACAAAGAGCCAACCAGTTCATATGCTGTCAAGAAGCATGCTGATAGAAAGATAGAGCAGAGTGACAGAGAGATGAGGTAATCACTGTGCTGCTCCTCCTGCCACTGTTCAGTTACAGGGTGAGGGTGGGTCCAGGAGGACCTGGACTCAGAGGAAGTGGGTTTAATGATGCTGATCATCGGATTGAGGACATTTAATGGCAGAAAAAAGTAGGGGGGAAATCTGTGGAAAGAAGATGAATACTGCAGCAAAAGCTGGTTTTGTTATTTTATACATTTTTTTTTTTATTTCTGGAAAAGTGCTTGTAGTTGTGGTGGAAGAGATGGAAAATAGGTAGATGGTACTATTTGTTCACAAAATAATACAGGCCCAAATATTCATGCTAACATATCTGTATTTATGCAATTCGCACATTAATTAATATGCAACTGCTTTAATAAATGTTCTTTTCTCTATAGTGTTTTCTCTTTATTTTTTATTTTTTGCAATATTATATATTTGAATCATTGAATTGCAGCATATATGAAGCTAAGGAGGTCTGATGTCCCTTGTCTGAATGTTTGCATTGCTCTTAACTGTCCCTCATTTGGATCCAAATGCCTCTGACTCTCTTCTCTCCTCTGTTGTCCCTGTTTTTTAGTCGGATGTATAGACATCCACAAAAATGCACTCCATAACTACTACACAAAATCTTTCATTCAAGCACTAAATTATTGCATTTGGTACTTTGAAAAGTGAGTGTAAAGGAAATTAGTGGAAATGACAAAACCATTTCTTATAAATTACGTTATGTCACCATAATATTTTTAATAGGCCATGTGACTGGGGGCATGTCAGAGCTCTGTCCTTTGCCTACCTCTCTCTTTTCATTCCCAAAAATTTGGGAGCTATGGAAATGAGAGATTTCTGACTCTTGGCTCAGAAGAGGAACCGCCGACGCCAGATATATTCTCACCTATTTGCAAGAGGAGCATTCTTCCTGCTACCAGTGCAATGGGACCCTTCTCCCACTGATCACTAGTAGAAAGTGATCCTTTTCTCAGTGACAATCTACCAATATAAGGGGATACTTCTCCATGGGCCAGCAGTATACTGGAGCACCTCTTTCAATGACCACCAAAGTAAAGGGATCCTATGCTGAGCACTAATGTAATGGGGTCTACACTGACCACACATGCAAGAGGGCATTTCTCCTATACAGTAACCACCAATTTAGGAGAACACTATAATTTTCGCTGTCTGTATTTTCTTTCTGCCCATTATAATTATTCTGTATTATAATTATTATGTATTAAAGGATGTCAAATTGCTTATCTTTTTATGTCTCAGCTTACTGATCATAATTGTGATACAGTAATTATTAGCGGGATTTGCATGATATCTGAAGATTATTAGTTCCTCAATGTTAAAAAGGTTGAGAAGGGGTGTGCTCTGGCTATGAAGGAGTGAGGACGTGTATCACCTCAGCTCCGTACCACTGCCACATACAGCATAGCTCCGGAGGGGGATCCTTACCTCTAATGGCTCCTCCAATGTCTTAGCGACTGCGGCTTTCTTCCCAGCCATCACGGACTGAGCGCTCAAGGCAGGGACAGCTAGAATCTTTCTTCCCTGGGACCCACAGACAAGGCCGTGAGGCTTCCAAGATGCGGCCAACCCAAAAGGCCCAGAAGGCCGCAAAATCCTCCCAGGTCGCCGCAGCTCAGCTTCAGAAGACCTCAGCTTCCCCGGTCCCCTCCCCAGTGTCGGTGAGTGAACCAGTCCCTTCTGCCTCTCCAGATAGAAGCTCTGAAGTGCCTGACTTCCTTGGGGATAAGGACATTAGACACCACATCTTGTCCTTCCTTACTAGAGAGGACCTGGAGTGCTTCACTAGCAGGGTAGAGAAAGCCTTTACAGAGGATATTGCACAGATCAAGGCTGACACCTCACACCTGGGTGCCAGAGTAGAATCCTTAGAGAAGAGAATCGAGGAAGCTCTCCCTGTTATCGCTATACTACAGTCTAAATGCCTCATGCAGGATCAGCAAATTGATACCTTACTGTATCAATTGGATGATGTGGGAAATCGCAGTCGGAGGGGGAATATCAGGACCCGGGGCCTACCAGCTTCCAGGGACATTATCCTCACTCTGGTAGACATCTTTTGGGAAATACTGAAACTACCAGCCTCTGCTCCCATCGAGATCAATCGAGAGCACTCAGCCCTTTTTTGATCTTGATGGAGCACATTTATTTTTAAATCAAGATATCTCCAGACGTACCCTCGTGCAGTGCAGGGCACGGACCCCCTCTTGGTTGCGGTCCAGGAAGCAGGACTGACATACCACTGGGGTTTTCCCTTCTTTCTACAGGTGACTAAAAGTGCCAAACAGGTCACCCTAGGCACCAAAGATGACCTCCCAAACTTCCTATCTACACTTGGGCTAGACTCTGTGGACTTCCCGGACTGGAGAGGATCGTCTAAAGTCCCTACGATACAGCTTCCCCAACCATGGTTGCCTACCAAATGCAGAAGTCGCAAGAGAGATAGACAGCATCCTGCCCCTGATCCCTCGTCAGGCCCCTCCACTTCCAGAGACTGACAGAGCAGGCTCTCTTGGACTCCACCATTGTATCTGAGGTCCTTTGCCGTTGCTGTGGGGTGACCCTGCTCCCTTACACGTAACCCCTTCCTAGAATGCCCTACTTGATCTTACATTACTCTATCACTGCAGAGACTGTTCCAGATAGAGCCTATGGGGTTGATTTACTAAAGGGAAATCCAATCTGCACTACAAGTGCACTGCAAATGCACTTGAAAGTGCACTTGTAAATGCAGTCTCTGTAGATTATTGTAGATCTGGGGGGAAGCTCTGAAATTAGGGAAAGCTCTGCTGATTTTATCATCCAATCATGTGCAAGCAAAAATGCTGTTTTTTATTTTCCTTGCATGTCCCCCTCAGATCTACAGCGACTGCACTTAAAAGTGCACTTGCAGTGCATTTGCAGTGCAAAGTGGATTTGTCTTTTGTAAATATGTCTACCCAAGACACGTGTCCCTGTTCTGGGTTTGTTGTATATATGTTATAGATCGGAAAACCCCGGCCTTGCCACCACAGACTTCATTAGCAGTCTGCAGGCACTTGATCTAGATAAGGTATCCCCCCCATCCAATCATGGTGTCTTGCAAGATGCGGTGGAAAGAGGTTTGGAATTCCAACCTTCTCCCCCATGTTGGCACATGTTCCCCACGTAGGCCTCCCCCTTTTGGGTATAGATCCCTATTGGAACTCTGGGTTGCGGTTTGAGGCCCTCACCCCTTGGGAGGATGACCCTGATTTCGACCTACAGATGTTTGGATTATTGCTAAGGTTTCTGACACATTGTCATTTTTTTTTGTTTTAACTGGTAATTTTCTGTGTTTGTCCTTTCTCCTCTCTTCCCCCTTTTTCTCCTTTCTTCCTTACTCCTCCCCTTCTCCCAGGAGCATCCCCCCACTTCACCGACTGCATTGAGTGAGCTGGCACTTTTGGCAACCCACCCGTCCTCCAGATCCACCATGGCTACACTTATGGTAATATCTTATAATGTACACGGCCTCTGCTCCCCAGGCAAACATAGCAAACTATGGTGGGAACTAAAGAAGTCTGGGGCTCAGGTGGTTTTCCTACAGGAAACCCATTTTACTCCCCATTCAATGCCTAAGCTGCCCACCCATCTTTACAACCAGTGGTTCCATAGTACCTCCCTGATCTCCAAATCCAGGGGTACAACGGTTGCAATTCATAAATCCTGCCCCTTCCAGCACATGTGGAACGATATAGATCCTCAAGGTTGCTATGTATTTCTGAAAGGTACTATTGCAGGGAAATTGTATACGTTTGCCACAATCTATACTCTCAATACCAACCAACTTACTTTCATAGATATGGCCCAAGAACTATTGGTGGAATTTAAGGAGGGTTTCCAAGTCCTTGGTGGCGACTTCAATGTCAGTCCTGACTCTTTACTTGACACATCCCATACCTGACCCATACCCGACCCTCATGCTCTTATGCCTTCCTCGAGCACTTTCGCAAGGCCCTTCAGTCACACCTCTTGATCGATAGTTGGAGGGTGCGTCACCCCACAGGCAGGGACTTTAGCTACTATTCCAAAGTACACAAGGTATATACACAAGTAGATCACATCTACGCAGACCGCCCTACATTTGAGCTTCTGCAGTCTGCATCCATTGGGAACATAACAATCTCTGATCACGCTCCGGTCGTGATGGCTCTCACCTTACTGTCCGGCACCCATAGGGCTTGGACATGGAGACTAAACAAGAACCTGTTGGATGATACTGCAGTGGCAGCTAGGGTAGCGGAGGTCATAACTCATTATTTCAAAGAAAACGCCACAGATGGCCTCAGTAAAGGTATATTGTGCAAGGGTCATAAGGCATTAGTCAGGGGGGAACTGATCTCCTTAGGCTTCAAGCTCAAAAAAATGCATCAAGCAGATTTAAAAAAAGTTCTTGATGCCCTCCAAAAGGCAGAACTCCAACATAAACATAGCGGAGACCCTGAGGCACTGAAGAAACTGACTGACCTGAGGGAACTGTTCTTGCATTTGTTAGATCGCCAAGCACGTAAGCAAGCTAGATACATGTCTCATAAATACTGTGAACATGGCAATAAATGTGGTCGTATGCTCGCAAGGGCTCTTCAAAAGAAGCATGCTCAGGCATATGTGCAGAAGCTTCACTCCCCCTCAAGCGAAATTGTGGTCTAGTCTTCTAAAATTGCCTCAGGGTTTCAGGAATATTACTCTCAACTGTACAACTTAACCCCTGACCTGCCCCTGAAAGCTCAGGTGCCCAGATCGGTGGCCATCCAGGAATATCTGGCTTCGGCTGATGTTCCTCCCTTGATCACGGATCAATGCGCCATGCTGGAGCTACCGATTACTCCCGATGAGATTGAGCTAACAGTGAAGTCCTTGCCCAATGAGAAAAGCCCTGGACCTGATGGATAAACAAAGACGTACTATAAGGCTTTCCTCTCCCTCTTGGTGACTCCTATGTGTAGAGTTACTTTAACTCCATAGCTGAAGGTAATACTATCCCCCTAGAGGTGCTGCTGGCTCACATCTCAGTACTTCCAAAAGAAGGCAAAGACCCTACTGTCCCACAAAATTACCGCCCCATATCCCTCCTTAACGTTGATGTTAAAATCCTGGCAAAAATTTGAGCGAACAGGCTAAAACACCTTATGCCCCATATCATCCACCCCGATCAAACAGGATTTATTAAAGGAAGGGAAGCTAAAGACAATTCCATTACAGTAATCGAACTTATCCACTGGGCCCGTATCCATTCTGACCCTAAGCCTTATACAATTCTATCAACGGATGCTGAAAAGGCTTTCGACTGAGTTGATTGGTCATATCTGGGAGAAGTGTTAGAGATCCAGGGGTTAGGACCACGTATGCTGACATCAATTATGGCTCTATACTCCACTCCTTGCGCACAGGTCAAGGTAAATGGGGTACTTTCCTCCCAGTTCCCAATCAGGAATGGCACAAGACAGGGGTGTCCCCTTTCACCCCTCCTTTTCGCCTTGGTATTAGAGCCGTTACTACATACTGTAAGAGCGAATGCAGATATAAAAGGTCTGAAGGTTGGTAAAACTGAACACAAGCTATCAGCATACCCCGATGATGTGCTGTTTCACCTTTCAGAACCCCTGATCTCATTGCCAAACCTGATGAGAGAACTTAAAGGGGTTGTAAAGGTTCGTTTTTTATTTTCTACATAGGTTCCTCTAAGCTAGTGCAATGTTGGTTCACTTACCTTTTCCTTCGATTTCCCTTCTAAATGTTTTTTTTCTTTGTCTGAATATCTCACTTCCTGTTTCTCCTCAGTAAACTTCTCACTATCATCTGAGCTGGTGGTTAGTCAGCCAGAACAGCTTACTGAACAGCTTACTGAACAGCTTACTGAGGAGGAACAGGAAGTGAGAAATTCAGACAAAGAAAACAAAGAAAAAAAACATTTATAAGGGAAATCGAAGGAAAAGGTAAGTGAAGCAACAATGCACTAGCTTAGAGGAACCTATTTGGAAAATAAAAAACAAACCTTTACAACCCCTTTAAGCATTTTGGACTACTCCAATTTCAAGATTAATTTCTCAAAGTCAGAAATCCTGCCTATTCAACTGACCCCCTCCCTGGCAAGTAGCCTGCAGGCAGCCTTTCCCTTTACCTGGGCCAGGTCCTCTTTTCAGTATTTGGGCATACAGCTAACAGATCGTTTTGATACCCTTTATGCTACCTACTCCCCCCCCCCCCCCCCGACGTGGTCAAGAGAGACCTTCCACAATGGACTAAGAACGCCTTCACGTGGCTAGGTCCAATAAACATCATAAAAATTTTCATTCTACAGATGATACCAATACCTCTGCCCAAAGACTTCTTCACCCGAATATCTAGCATGCTGTCTGGGTTTGTGTAGAATGCATGAAAACCCAGAATAGCTTTTGAGTGCTAAAGCACCTGAAACAGGCAGGTGGATTGGGAGTCCCGGACATAAAAAAGTATTAAAGAGCTACTGATCTTCAGAGGATCCTCAGTTGGTGTTTACACAGATTCGAAGCAATAGATCTCCCTATAGAAATGTTTGGCAGGGAGGAATCTAATGTATGCACCGCGGCTGTCATGTGAACACAGGGGGCTGTCTGACACCACTTCCCTACTGACAGCCCACGCTCTTTCAGTCTGGGACCAAATCAACCCAATCCTGAACCTGGCCCCCCATGTCCCCATTGGCTCCGTTGGGCGGGTTTCTATGGTTCCGTCTTGGTGAACAAACGGCCTTTTTCAGCCCTGGGTGGATGATGGCAACGCCAGTTGTGGTAAACTCATGAGGAATAGTAAGCTACTGAGTTATGAAACCCTACAGGCCAGACATAGCGGTTCCCGAATGGATTTTTGGAGGTACAGACAGCTTCACTACTTTTTTAAGAGACATTTCCTCTCTCACGCCCTTCGAACGCCTCTTTGTGGAGGGTGACCCGATACCCCACATGGTCTAGGAACTGTACCGCCTGTTGAGCTCCACTACACATGACTCTAAATCTACATACAGACAATGCGGGCATGGGAGAGACCTAGGGCTTGAATTTACCGCAACTCAGCTGGCCCACCTTTACCATCTCACTCACTCAAGCTCTATTGAGTTTAAAACACAAAAAAACATATATAAAATTCTGTCCCGCTGGTACAGGGTGCCAGCAGACTTGGCACATATCTACCCTTCTGTATCAGAACTGTGCTGGTGAGATTGTGGACACCAAAGCACACTTTACACATTTGGTGGGAGTGCCCTCGGATCAAGCCCTATTGGGAGGACATTAAATCCCAAATAAAAGACATCCTGGGCCTGGATATCCCTCTATCCCCGATCCACTTCCTCCTACATGTCCCTCATATCCCGATTAGTTGATATAAGAAAAGTGCTCTGCCCCATTTGTTCAATGCGGCCAGATACTTACTCATAATGTATCAGAAACAACCACTAATTCCTACACAGGATTGGATTGGCAAGGTGAATGACCTTCGGGAGACAGTGTACTGGATAGTGACCTGTAGGGGTTCTCGTGAACACTTAAATGGTATATGGGCACCCTGGATGGACTATGTGGCCAACCCAGGGCACATATCCTCCAGTCTAGACATAGCACTGCTAGAGCTGGCAGAACCGTCCCTTAGATCCCACCCGCAACTAGGCACTTAGGGGTTAGAGATACTCTTGTTGCGAAATAGCCTTCCCCATTCCCACAGGAGGTTGTCCAGCCTCAGTGCAGTTCACTCGATGCAGAGCTGAAGATTCCACATAACAATACAGGTATGCTCTGGTCTCCTCTTTTCGCTAATCTCTCCTCTTCTCTTTACTCTCCTCTTTTAATTTCTTGGAACAATTTAAACATTCCTTGTTAAGTGGGTTTGGATCTCCACTTCACTCACATTGAAATAGCTGGACTTATGGCTCTAGTGCTTTGCCGCTGGAGGGAGGCCCCTCTCCCAGGAGATGGCAGCGTTTTTCCCTTTCAGCACCAGATGTTTGGCATGGGCACTCCTGGAGGCCAAAGTGGCCCCCCTCTCCCGGTGTCATTGCCTACAGGATTCCCTATATCCTTTCTAGAATTTCCAGCAATGTGGGCAAGCTTAGTGTTGGCCGCAGGGCTTGCCACAGCCCCCCATACATATCCTTGTGTATCTTTAGGTTATTGTCCACGGATGTCACTGCCATAGAATGTCCCTAACCACCCATGGGCAAAAACCCTGTATGACTGCTTAATAATGTGACAAGCATTGTTCTCCTTATTCCTTTACTTTATTCCCCAGCTTGCTTGTATGTACTTTTTAATCTTTTTGATACAAGCCTATTTCAGTTTAGTCCTTGACTATCTGAAACTGTTTGCTGTAACATGTTAATTTTGTCCTAAATAAAGATTATAAAAAATAAAAAGTTGAGAAAGGCTAAGTAGATTAATAAATAAATACTACTTCCAATGGCGTGTTTCTAAAAATTTCAGCCTTTTATGCTGATCTTGTGACTTCAGAAAATATACAGGAAAGGAGCTTTGTCTTTCCTTTGACTTCCCTTACCTGCATATTTGCATTGCTCCTGTTTCCTATTTGGAACACAATCCATCTGCCAGTTTCTTCAACCGTTGCCCCCTTTTTGAGTCTAATGCAGCCTTTCTCAATCTTTTTACCACAAAGGAACTTCTTAAATAATTCTTAAGTCTCAGGGAACCCCTGCTAAAAATGATTATGTCTACAGCTCACAGTACATAGGCCAAACCAAAATGGTACACAATGAGAAAAGGACCCTCTCAGTGAAAAAGAGCCCATTATAATAATGGTCAGTGTAGTGCTCATACATTGGCAGAAAGTGGAAAGAATGCTCTTTACAGTAGTGGTCATTGAGAAGAATGCCCTTTTACAGACAGCTATTAAGGTATCAGTAGTTACTTATCTGTGAAATGAGAAGTGAAGCTTCTCTGGTTTAATTCTACAGGAATTGAAGCTAGAGCTATGCGGGCAATGCCAGACAAGGAGATCAAATCAACACTGCTCAGGGACATCCTAGCAACCTTTACAGTCTCAGGGAACCCATGCTAATAATTACTGTTATAGCTCACTGTACATTAACCTGACAGCCAGTGGGAAGAATGCTTCTTACATTTGTGATCAGGTGGAAAAATGCCCCTCTTAGAAGCAGTTAGAGAACATTGGTGTCAGTGGGAACTTATCTGTGAGACATAACTAGCTCACGGCTCAACGGACACCTAGTAACCCCTAGAGCAGCCTTTCTCAACCTTTTTAACATGGAGGAAACCTTGAAATAAATTTACATTCTCAAGGAATCTCTGCTAATAATTACTATATCTAAAGGTAATGGTACATTAGTGTGATGGTCAATGGGAAGAATTCTCTTCATATTGATGGTCATTGGGAATAATCCCCCTTACAGATAGCAACAATTATCATTGGTTTAGTTGTAATTTACCTGTAAGCCACAAAGTGCTCATTGCTCACGGAACTCCTACCAACTTCAGAAGGAAAAAAAGAAACGGGATACCTGGTTTAAGAAAGTACCAGGTAAAAAGGGGTTACTTTTAGCAACAAAAATTAATCCAAAGTAATTTAATTTGTATCAAAAATATCAAGTTTATTAATTACTTTTAATGTCAAATTATTCAAACACATTGATATATTCTATAAAAACAATCCCAATATGGCTGTAGAAAAGTAACCATATTTGTATAGATAATCAACAGACAGGACAACACACACAATTACAAAACAAATAACAAAGAACACAGTCCGGATGCTTTGTAATGGTCAGTGGCCTGGCATCAAGTCAATTGGTTGGGTAGAGTACTTCCCTTTAAAGGAATCACAATAGATCACCTAATTCACTGATTTTGGTGATGACTGGCAGCTGATCAGCACAAATATGGGGAAAACAGGGTGGGTGAGAGAGCAGGTAGGAGAAGACTGGTAGAGTAAGGATCACTGAACCAGCATAATTGAGATAACCTTACACATGTACTATTGGATTGCTATGAAGGTATTCAGATGGGGACAGTGAAATTGTCCAGTGAAAGTCAGGCAGTCCATAAAGTACACTTAGTGTAGATTTAGTCACAAGTGATAGTTTAACATTTATATTAATGATGTTGTCTTCTTTATTGCCAGGAAAGTGAGCAGTTTATGGATCCTAATTCACTCAAGCATATGCATAATGTAGATACTCAATATTACTAGGTAATGAGAGCATGCCCTTGGTGTAGGAAGGTACTGACACTGCGGTGCTGAGTTGTGGGACTCAAAGCCCCATAAATAAGGGTGCAGGCATATAGCTAAGTTCATCAAGTATGTCACGTAAGGTTTATCCATACATTACCGCTCGGTTAAGGAGGGGTCTGTCCCGAGTCCTTTTCAGTATAGCTGGCGGCATGACCAAAATGCCTTTGGTAGCAGTGTGAATTCAAAACAGACTTTAGCAACAACGTTGCATCTCCATGGCCAGTGTATTAGGCTCCTAGTTGTGTCATTCCGCCGCCGACCTTACCGGTCTCCTGGATAATTGCAGCCGTTAGTGCTCACTATAGTGGGCTCCTATCTCTCTCAGCTGTTCAGCTCCCATAGCGCCGTAGAGCATGGCAGCGCTGTTGATGACGTCAACGCATTTCGCTTGGGCTAGTAGCGTAGCTTCATCTCGGATGTTGATTGGTGCGGAGACCACACTCCCTTTATATTACGGTGTTCTCATATGGTCGTGCCCAATCAGAAGTGTAGATTTACAGGGAACAATGTCATTATCTGGAGAAAAGTTACTTTAAGGGATTCAAGCATTTCAATTAATGCACGTCTTGAGTGACCAACTAAAAATAAACCAATTCCTTGTGCTTCATTAACAGATGACATGCATTTGTGGAACTTAATGTGCATAGGTTATAACAGACAATGAGGAATGATACTATGTACAGAAGGAAAGAAGAGATAACTAGGAAATAGGGCAGGGTCACACATCAGGGAAGGAACGAATGAGAGCCAGACTTCTATGAATGAGGAAAAGTAAAAATTTTTATGTTCAATCTCATGATCAAACCAAGGTTATATATCAATTGATAACATATTTTGATAAGTAATTTTATTGGGTAAAAATTGTGGATGACAGCTTTTTCATAATTAAATGTAATAATATTTCCTAGTTCTCCAGAAAAACCTGTCGATTTAGTTCAGTATTCAAGCCAATCGGTACAAGGGACTTCAGCCGGTACACCCACCACTTCTCTTTTTGCAGGAGCACACGATCAAAGTCCCCTCACCTTGTGGGTAACTTTAATACGTAAATGCCTTTCACCTGCATCCCTGCAGAGCTTCCGCCATGATATAATGCAAAATGTTTAGCTAGCGGTTTCTCTGGAATTTTTTCTTTGTCATTAATTTCCCGTAAGTGTTCACCAGTTCGTATTTTGAGGGATCTCTTTGTTTTGCCCACATAGATTTTAAGGCAAGGGCAAGTTATCATGTAAATGACATGGGACGTGGAACAATTTATTAAGTCTCGTATTTCATAGCTCTCTTTCCCAAGAGCATCCATGAAAGTGGAGGTTCTGTGTATGTATGGACAGATCTGGCATTTATTACATGGAAACATGTCTATACTTCGTGGATATTCAGCTAGCCAGGTAGAGTCTGGTTGTCTTGTAAATTCAACCTTAATTAGCATGTCGCCCAGGTTTCTGGCACGTCGGGCCACCAACCTGGGTGAAGTGCCCACTATATGCGATAGTCCTGGGGAATTAGTTAAAACCCCCCAATGTTTCTGCAGAATGGAACAAACTTCATTCCACTTTTCAGCTCTTTTTTAGCCTTCTTTATCTGCCTATGCAAGTAACAGCGTTCGCGAAACCTCGCATAGAGTTCAAGGGACTCCCATCGGTAATCACTTGCTTTGCTACAGTTCCTTTTGATACGTAAGAATTGCCCCACTGGGATACCATTTTTTAGCCAGTGCGGGTGGTGACTGGTAGCACATAAGAGGGTGTTTGCTGATGTTTCTTTACGGAATGTACAGGTGTAAAGCCGGCCATTCTGTAAGGTGATCTGCAAGTCTAAGAAGGGTAAACTCACCAGGTCAAAAATATACGTCAACCGTATATTACGTTGGTTTATGTTCAGGTCTTTCATGAAGTCATGCAGGTCATTGGGGGTGCCCTTCCAAATCACCAAGACATCGTCAATGTACAGCAACCAGGTATGTATGTGGTCATGGTACATCGACAAGGGGGAGCCCACGCTGCCTTCATGGAGGTACCTCATATCTGCTGGTAATAAGTAGTTAGGAACTGAAAATAGTTGTTGAGTGATGCAAACTCCAATAAATCAATTAGAAATTCATTTTGTGGCCCTGATTCCGGATATGTATGATCTAGGAAAATCTCAACTGCTTTGATTCCACAACTATATATTGAAGTATACAATGACTCAACATCAATCCCAACTAACCACACATTGCCTAATTGATTTAACTCATCCAGTTCTGAGATTTTGGCCAGAATATGCCTAGTGTCATGTACATAGGATTTTAAGTTCTTAACCATATCTTTTAGAAGGGAGTCCAAGTACCTACCCACTCTCTCAAGGGGACCCCGGCAGGCCGATTCTACCGGCCTGACGGGTAGGTTCTGCAAATTCTTATGTATTTTAGGAAAAATGTAGAAGGTAGGTACATTGAACTCCCGGACATATAGATGTTGAAACTCACACATTGTCAAGAGTCCTTCATTCCTGGCTTCCACCAGTTTTCTGTTTAATTCCTGAACAACTATAGGGAAGGGGTTACAATCTAGTCTATTGTGGGTGGATTTATCATTCAATAGGCGTTTGGCCTCCTTTTCGTAGTGTTGTTGGTTCACGACACTACATTACCACCCTTATCACTCTTTTTGATGACAATGTCCTTTCTTTTTTGGAGATCAATGAGTCCTCGCCTTTCGTCAGTTGTTAAATTGTCACAGTTTTTTTGTGTCCAGTTAACTTTTTCAAGATCAGTCTGAACTAAGTCTAAAAAGATTTGTAGCCATTTCTTTCTTTGATAGGGGAGGCATTTTTTGAGACCTAATTCTTAAAATGGCCTTCCTTTTTATCAAGGAGTTTATTTCAGTGGGCCCCTTGTTTTCCTGCAGTAGGGAATTCAGGGTATCAAGTGACAATTGATCATCTGCATTCAGGGGTAATGTGGCTACCGCCAAGTTGTCTTTACCCTCATACAGGGACCTCAGAAAGACTTTCCTCAGAAACAATGTAATATCTTTGTATACCATGAATTTATCCATACTTGCTACCAGGGAAAAGGACATGCCTTTTTGTAGTAGACTTATATGATCTGAGGTTAATTCAAAATCAGACAAGTTTACTACCTTCATATCTCTATTTATTTGGGCAGTATGTTGCAGTGGTAGGTCCATCAAGTTTTTTTTTGGCTCCTGGTGTATGTTCGTTCATTGGACGTTTTTGACTGCTTGCTGGTTTTTAATGTGGATTTGGTTTTGGGGGGGGGGGGGGGGGGGCGGTGCTTGATCAGTGAACGGCTCCGACCCCTCTTGGTCTAAAAAAAATCACTGTCTTAGCTGTCTCGTCGTCTGAGTCACTTTGAGATTTATGTCCGCATTGTTTAAACTGTTGGCGCTGTCCCCAACCTTTGGGTCTACTTTGTCCACGTCTAATTGTCAAATCAAAAGCCTTGTCTTTTTCAAAGTCTGCTATGTCACGTTTAAACGTACTTTGTTTGGTAATTTTAAGATTAAGTTGTACCTTTTCTATTTCCCTCTTCAAGTTTTCATTTTGTTTGATAAATTCCTCTTTGTTTTTTAATATCTCCAAACCTCGTGCACTTTCCTCTATTTGTTCCTGTATTGAGGTTAGCTGAATTTTATCCTCTTCAACAATAAACGCCATAACTGCCACTCCATGATTAATACAGAGTTCCTTCCACTTCAGAAGGAACCCTAGTTGAGAACGTTTAATCTAGAGGAACCCCAGGGTTCCACCGAAACCTGGTTGGGAAGGTCTGGTCTAGTGTACTGAACCTCTGTCACTTTTGTCCTCCTCAATTGTCTCTCTTTAGGTCTGATGTTTAGGCCAACTTTACATGGGTCATGCTGAACCGGCCACGATTCGAACCGTTAATGGGCAGACTGATTGTACCAAGATGATTGATCGATCAACTTGGGTACAACCAGCCTAACAGTTTTTCTTACGATTATCGCTAGCGGCTGCTATAGCCACCAACGATAATCACTGTCTTCTCCCAGCAGGTACAGCATCCCCCTCTGGGAGCAGACAATTGCTCGGCAGCAGGGATTTCCCTGTCAGCAGCCTCTGGAGAGGTGGGTTATTGTTTAGGGTGGAGAGGCAGGGAGGGGGTTTGTTTAGGGTGGAGAGACAGGGAGTTAATTTTGTTTAGGGTGGAGAGGCAGGGAGGGGAGTTATTGTTGAAGGTAAAGAGGCAGGGAGGGGGGTTTGTTTAGGGTGGAGGCCGGGAGGGGTGGGTTATTGTTTAGGGTAGAGAGGCAGAGAGGGGGTGGGCATTTTAAAGCGGAGAGGCGGGGAGGGGGGCCATTTTAGGATGGAGAGGCGGGGGGCTGTTTTAGGGTGAAAAGGCAGGGTGGGAAAATACATGAGGGAGGAGGAATTTGGGGTTTGGGAACCCCACAGCTGCCAGTCATTGCCTTGCACCACAACACTCAGCAGCCCCAACCTCCCCTCTTCATGAAGCTCTGCAGCAGCTGAGAAAAGTGATCAGAGGTGGGGGGAGGGGAAGACAGACTCACCTTCTGCTCTGGTACACTATGCTCGGGCTCAGCTCTGCATCCACCCACCACATCTGTGATCTGCTCCCTGCCCCATATCACAGGGTCCCAGGTTGCAGCAAAGTAGTCTCTGCAGTGTCCGCACTCCACTCTGACTCCAGGGAAACTGGAAGTGACGCTGTAGTGCTGAAAAAGCACCGCCCAGTTGCCGTCCGGTCCCGGCCAATGAAAAAAAGTGGACAAGAGCCAGGGACAAATCGCTGGAGAGTGGGAGTGTTTGCGGACGCATTGCTTGCACCCTGCACATGCCCTAAACATGGGCAAATCAGCTTCCCAGCTTGCAATCAGCGGATTGCAAGCTGGGAAGCTTCCCAAAGACCGCTGTGTGTCTGGTCACTCTTAATGTGACTTTTTTTTTTTTTTATTTATTGCCAAAAGCTTGGGAGCCTGAGCACCCCCTATGGACAGGCCGCCATTGGTAACTAGTTTATTTAATATAAGAAGACCTATTTCTTTTATAGCAGGGTGCTTTGTGGGATTTCTATTGATGTTATGATTTCATTTGATTTTCACATATGAGTCAGTCAAAAGTTGATGGTGAACATTTATCATATGTATCAATCCAGATTAGTGGAATTTGCCCAAGATCCATCCATTCTTCCATTCCAGATTTGCCCAAGTCACCTATTGAAAATTCCCTTCAACAACATCTGTCCTTCAGTAGGAAAATGTCTTTACTATAACATTTTCCCCTTAAAATTTAAGAAAACAGTGAATGTTATCTTCCCAACAAATTCACCTAACATTTCCTCAATCTTTTTTTTTGTTAATTTGCCTGGATGAGCTACTGAAAATGCAATGATTGTCTATGTTGATTGCTAAACCTGTGTTTTTAATACTAGCAAGATAAGCAAGGAATAAATACACTGACACCCAAGAAAAATATTTTGTTAAAGGGTTAGCTCATCTTTTCACACAAAATGAAAAGGTGAACTAAATCACAACACCCTCCCCGCTCCCCTGGCCCCCCCTGCACTTGTCTTCTGCTGCCCATACCGGACGATAAAGTAGTCCAGGCATTTGAAAAATGCAGTACACAGCCCAGAGGCTACGTAGCATTATAATGCTCGCAATGGTGAACAGACATTAGTCAGCACCCACATGTGACCACAGTGACCAAGGAGAATCTCCCTGGGCCACTTTTGTTACAGGACAGCATCCAAGAAGAAAGGGCCCGGACTGCTACATCAGCTAGTGTGAGCAGTAAAAGATAATCGCCCAAGGAGATAAGTGCAATGGGGACCAAAGGGGTGGGGAGGTGTTGAGAGTTAGTTCACTCTCTCATTTTTGTGAATAGGTGAACTAGCCCTTTAAAACTATCAAGTGATGTCTGAAGGTGTCTCACGGCATCTGATCCAGCGCTAGCAGTTCAGAAGGAAGAGCAGGGTTCCGCTTCCTTGGTGATCCAACTCCTGTTTAAGCAACAATGAATTTCAAAAAAAGTTAATTCCCTATCAAAAAAAGCTACCAGTTCTTTAGAAGTACCACACCAAATTGAAGGTAAATACCATTCACTAATAAATGGTTCAAAAGAGTAGATACCCAGATCTCATTTGGAAACAGAAAGGACCTAGAATCAGTTTAAATACCCTACAATATAGTAAGGACAGAGGGGGCCTGGTGGTACCACATCCCAAATTATATTTTCTGGCCTCCCAAATTCAGTAGATCACTGGGTGGGGAAGAGATGATGTCTCAGATGATCCTATTGTATGTTTAGTACCCCGAACCAACCCGCATTTGAAAGCTGGCTCCCACTTGGAAATGGATCTTCCCAGCTTGCTCATGACCTCCCCAGTGGCGGGTCTTCTTAGAAAAGTGTGGGAGGCAACCCGGGAGGCATTGAAGGTCAAGGGCCCCCTGGGATTCACCCTTCTGTGGAATAATTCAAGACACCCAGAACTCAATAACCTGGACGGATTCACCCTATGGAAACACAATGGAATATGTTTTTTTCCACAGATATATACAGGGAATGTGTTGAAATCTTTTGCACAACTTTTCTCAAATTTTACACTCCCCACTAGATGTTTTTATCAATATCTCCAACTCCGACATGCTTTGCAGGCTACAGACATTGGAGAGATTGATGGTGATCAATGGGACATGGCATTGGAATCGATCCCTATTGTCTCCATCTCTGCCTCCCATAGGTTATCGCAGCTGTTAATTCTGCATAGAATCGGACGCCAATGAAACGGTATGCATGGGGCCTGAGGGATTCAACCCTATGTCCAAAATGTAAAATGCACCAAGGTAATTTGATTCACATGCTGTGACGGTGTCGAAAGCTCACGTTGTCATATCGATTAAGAACAAAGGGACGGGGCCGTGGCTGCACTCATCACATACACACCACAATTGCCATCTATAAATTCCTAATACTAGCTCAGTAGACTGATAACATCCATATGGGCAGTTCAATAGGTTTGGTTAATCAATCCAAGATAATACACCTGGTGTATTGGGTGGGTGACTAGCTGGCCAAGTGTATGTCACCTTAAATTAGTCACTACTGATGGTATGGTATCTTAATGTATAGCACTGATCAGTGGTAAGACACAGCGGACAGTTTATTTCTCTTAGTTGTTTAAATAAAGTGCATATAGATGTTTAGCGTTATTATTAAATTATAAGCAGTCCATTACTGGGTTAGTACTAGACGCGGGGAGTGTGTTATTTAGAAGGGAAAAACAATTTCTTAGAGTTGATACTCTCACCACCTTCGCTAGATCACATATCCATCCCTCGAGCAAATTCCTCTACCCCAGATTGTCTCCAGACATAAGTGACTGCTTCCCGCACTCTGCAAGCCTTCATATAGCTGCTTACAAGTAGTAGCAAGTTCCTTTGAAGAAGGGTGCTATACAGCCATTTCCTTACAGACTTATGTGTCAGTATATCTTCCTCTAATGAGAGTGCAAACCATCCATCAGCAGAAAATGGCAAAAAGAAAAGATAAGATTGCGCTATGGACAAATTTACCCGTTTGCTAGACAAGTTTAAATAAGTGAATGTTAAAATGATTATAATAAAGTGAACTGTGAAGGGTTAAAGCTGCCTGTGCTTGAAACCTATCCCTCTAGATGGGAATAGATTAGAAATGTGAAAAGTAAAATAAGCTTTGGCGCTAAAACCTAAATGGTGTACTAAAAATGCTAATACTCTACAAATTACATAAAATGAAGCCCAATGTGGGAATTTCACCAATACACTGTATACGTGATATTAAAGCTATATGTAAATGGAAATGTGTATGCGTTATCCTACATAGTAACTATGCACAAGTGTGGTAAAAAATAATGACTATGCACAAGTGTGGTAAATGATATGATAAAAATTACAACTAATCTATCACAACTAAAAATGTAGGTGCTTTGACAAAAAGTGCTTTAGCTCACGTAAATGAGCCAATACTTATATTCTAAAAAGTGACAATCAAAAGGACATTGTGAAGATACCAAGTGAAAACATCAAAAAAATCAAAAAAATCATATAATGTCCAATCCAAAATATGTTATAATGTCCAAAAAAATAACAATATTTGTTCAGAGTCGCATCATCTAGTTGCTGAAAAAACGCATAAGACTTTTATCAGATAGGAAGGTGAAGCAAGGTGACTGGTGAAAACAAGGGTTAAATTCCTCTCCGGTGCGCCACTCTGTGTTAGAGAAAAAATGTATATATGCGCTCACCAGACATTAAACCCTCAATGGGTTAACCAAGCAGTCACAGTATGAGCCACTGTGCAGCTCTCTCGAGGCTCTGCCACCGCTGAGCTGTGGGGATATTTTACACTCTTCCTTCCGTGAATGGTCCGTTTAGCGTTTGTACATGAAGGAAAACAGAAGTACAACCATGGTGCAATATTGTTGTAAAAACGTACTATGTTTATTAAAAACAGTTTTACTCACAAATTCCAAAAAAGATAGATCGCTGTGAAATATACTCCGCCGGCGTTACTGCTTGAATAGCAGTGTAAGGTGCACGTCCTAGGCCACGCCCTACGCGTTTCGTCAGAGCGACGTCATCTGGAGCTCCAGATGACGTCGCTCTGACGAAACGCGTAGGGCGTGGCCTAGGACGTGCACCTTACACTGCTATTCAAGCAGTAACGCCGGCGGAGTATATTTCACAGCGATCTATCTTTTTTGGAATTTGTGAGTAAAACTGTTTTTAATAAACATAGTACGTTTTTACAACAATATTGCACCATGGTTGTACTTCTGTTTTCCTTCATGTACAAACGCTAAACGGACCATTCACGGAAGGAAGAGTGTAAAATATCCCCACAGCTCAGCGGTGGCAGAGCCTCGAGAGAGCTGCACAGTGGCTCATACTGTGACTGCTTGGTTAACCCATTGAGGGTTTAATGTCTGGTGAGCGCATATATACATTTTTTCTCTAACACAGAGTGGCGCACCGGAGAGGAATTTAACCCTTGTTTTCACCAGTCACCTTGCTTCACCTTCCTATCTGATAAAAGTCTTATGCGTTTTTTCAGCAACTAGATGATGCGACTCTGAACAAATATTGTTATTTTTTTGGACATTATAACATATTTTGGATTGGACATTATATGATTTTTTTGATTTTTTTGATGTTTTCACTTGGTATCTTCACAATGTCCTTTTGATTGTCACTTTTTAGAATATAAGTATTGGCTCATTTACGTGAGCTAAAGCACTTTTTGTCAAAGCACCTACATTTTTAGTTGTGATAGATTAGTTGTAATTTTTATCATATCATTTACCACACTTGTGCATAGTCATTATTTTTTACCACACTTGTGCATAGTTACTATGTAGGATAACGCATACACATTTCCATTTACATATAGCTTTAATATCACGTATACAGTGTATTGGTGAAATTCCCACATTGGGCTTCATTTTATGTAATTTGTAGAGCATTAGCATTTTTAGTACACCATTTAGGTTTTAGCGCCAAAGCTTATTTTACTTTTCACATCCATCAGCAGGGCTGCATACAGACACTCCAGGTCAAACAGCACACGGTTCCGCCTTTGCATTCTGACGTCACTGCTAATGAGTCTGTGTATATAAACCCCCCTCCTTTGGTGTTGTATTAATTAAAGTAGTTGGATATTTCTTATAATTAAAATAAAAATTTGCCTTTACGTCAGTGTTCTGTGGTGACCTCTTTTGTAGACTTCTGTTTCTCCTAGTTTTTTCTTTATGCTTTTTTGGGTCACCCGAACCACATTCTATCATTAGATGTGAATGGTATTTAAATTATAGAGTAAATCAATTTATTTAAGTTTAGGTTGATCCAGGCAATCCTTGTTATTTCTATTGGTGTCCAAAGCTCAACAGGTATTGGACTGAGGTCACACAGAATATTTCCCGGGAGGCGCAGGTACCGGTGCCCTCCAAGCCTCTGGTATGTCTACTGAGAGCGATTGATGAGGAGATGTACCAGAGGGGAACGTACATTATGATTACTAGACTACTATACCTAGCTAGAAAGCTTATATCTAGACACTGGATGGCACCTACTGTACCTACAGGGAAACAATGGATTGTATATGTAAACTCACTCTTGATTAGGGAACAGCAATTCTGTGACAAAATTTGAATTTAACTGGCAGCTATGGCTGTCTGATCTGGCTCTCGCCCCACCCCTCCCCCACAACTAGTAATGGATAGCCTACTGCTACTCTAAAAAAGCAACAAAGAAATGGAGGGGTGGGGTAGAAGGAGAAGGGAAGGGAAAACAGTTAAATGTTTCAGTTCTGTTATGTTAAACACTTGGTGTATCAAAATCCCATAGGAAAAAGAAAGAAAAAGACTGTGTTCTGATTTGCAAGTTGTCCAACCAAGTGCTAAAAGTTTGCCCTAAGCCCTTGTACACACGGTCGGAGATTCCGACGGAATGTGTCCTATCGGACCATTTTGTCGGAGATTCCGACTGTGTGTGGTCTGCATCGGACTGTTTCCGTCAGAATATCCGATGGACCAACTTTTCCAACTTGCCGGTAAAATTTTCCGACAAAATGCTCCGATCGGACATACTTCGATCATGTGTAGCCTACTCTGGCGGACAAAGTGCCACGCATGCTCAGATCAAATTCCTAGACCAAAGCTATTGGCTACTAGCCTGAACATAGTCCCGTCATAACGAAATAACGTCATCACGTTATTTACAATAGGATTTTATAACAATTTAGTCCGACCGTGTGTATGCAACATCACCTCCGGACCTCTTCCAGAATTAATCCGTCGGAATTACTAACAGTTATGTAATAGTGCAGTGCAACATATATGGTTATATTTGAAGATATGTATTGTATGTCTCTGACAGATTTTTCCTGTATTCAGCACTGTCAATGTTTGCTATATACCTGTATGATTATCTGCTCCATCAACAAATACATTTTTCAAAAAAAAATAAAAATAAATTACCATAATTTTTATTGTGCAAAACATTAAACATAGAAGATTAATGTATGGACCCTTTTTTCTCCCACAATTCCCTTTTTCTGTATAGAAGATTAAAACATGAATGTCAGACATCCAGGTATTGTTTTAAAACGCATTACAATTACAGATCATGTCAGTATATTTTTGGAGCTCCCGGTTGATCACAAAGAGGATCTCACATAGAATTCTTCATTAACCGACACCGCAGGACAAAAGCATGCTGTTTCACAGGACAAAAACATGCTTCCTCAGGGAGAACTTGGTCCTCCAGGGGAGCTTGATTCTCTGGTTGGATGCTGGGGGACATCTTGCTTTTGGACGTTTAAGATAGTCTGAGAGATGTTATGGAGTATTGGGACCACGATTATTACAAGGCTTACACCCTTTTTTTAATCGGATATACACAGTCTTTACATGTTGATTGGTGAAGTCTAATGCCACATACACAGGAGCGGACTTCTCGTTGGACTGAACTTCGAAGGACTTTTCAACAGAGTTTCGCTGAAACTGACTTACCTATACACGATCACACCAAAGTCCAACCGTCTAGAACGCGGTGACGTACATCTGGTCCGACGAGACTATAAAATGGAAGTTCAGTTGCGCGTGCGCCACCCTTTGGGCCCCTTCTGCTAAATTTGTGGTTTATCTTGTGTTCATAGAAGTTTGGTGAGAGACGATTCGCGCTTTTCAGACTTGTGTGTTTTCAGATCGTTTAACTGTTGTTCAGTTTGTGCTTGTGGGGTTTGTATCTGCTTTTCAGTGCATGTAGTCAATTCGCATGTGTTAATTCAGTGCATTCTTTTCTGCTCATTGCTGCTCACTCTTCACAGGCCTTGCTGTTCTTCAGTGCGTTCTGTTAAGTTGTTCTGACCAGCCAACCATTTTGAAGCAATGTTGCATGTACGTACTCGTCCTAGAGTTCGTGCTTTGTTTGGGCTTGGTGTTGGGGTTCATTCTTCTCCCCAAGCCCAGTCCATGAACAGGGTGGGGAGGAGTTCATGGACAAGGAATTGGTTTCTCCAGTGTTGCCTTCATCTTTATTTTGTTAACCAGAATAAATGGATATTTTATATTCTGAAAATGCTTGCCTATGTGTTTTTTTTCAAATACATTTCTAAAAGACAATGTCAAATTAACAAGGGACACCAACCTCCTTGAGGTTCCAAAATATATATATATATATATATATATATATATATATATATATATATATATATATATATATATATAATGTTATTGTGGTAACTAGACACACAAAAGAATAAAACATTAATAATGTTATTGTAGTAACTTGACACATAAAGAAATAAAAAATGAAATATGGAGATCACTAAAAAATAATTTAAATCATCCTCAAGATGACTCTAAAAAAAATTTGTAAACATTATTATGGATATTGGGCTTTTAAAAAATACAATATTATTCATGAGATCAGAAGAAATAATCCAGAAATCTGTTTGTGAGAACTCTGTGTAAATAGGAGCAGCAAAACAACTTTGTTCTTTTTACATTATAAAGAAGACAATAATGCACGGCATTAAACTAGCTAGCTCCAATACGATACCAGACCGAGCGCTTCTATCTTGTACTTGCCTCAGAGCATGCGTCGTTTTTGGTCCATCGGAACAACATACAGACAAGCGGTTTTCTTGATAGGAACTGGTTCTGGAGGAAAGATTTGAAACATGTTCTATGTGAGATCCCAGAAGAAGAGAGGAAAGATCCCTGGTGCCGCACATCCACAGAGTCCTATGGTGGTATGAAGGAGACAACCACACCCTCAATGTGTTTCCCTCCACCCCACCCGGAGCTTAATCATGGGAGATGAAGAAATCTATGTGAAATCCTCTTGGAGCTCCAACAATATACTGCCATGATCTGTAATTGTATTGTGTTTATATCTGGATGTCTGACATTCATATTTTAAGCTTCTATTTTTAATTTTATGTACAATAAAAATTATGTTTTTTACCTTTAATTTGGTGTGGAATTAACTATTTTTCAGTGTCTTGTAATAGACAATGTGGTACCAGTAAAACCCTAGAACAAGTAGAGACTTATTTGTTGAGATCTCCTTCCTATTTCTTCTATTTTTCATGCAATGATAAATTTCCTGTGCTTGGCATGGGGATTTCCTGTGGTAAGTCCAAATATGGCAAATGATGTCACAAGGAACTCCAACTCCAGAGTTTACTGGGTCAATAAAACAATATTTTTTTTTCAATGTGAAACCAAAATCAAGAACACGGGGACATGACCTCAAACTAACTGGAGGAAAGTTCAAAACGAATCTTAGAAAGTATTATTTTATTTAAAGGGTAGTTGATGCTTGGAATAAACTTCCAGCAGAGGCAGTGAATCAGTCAACAGTAGTGGTTTTTGGGACAAACATAGATGTATACTCAGACACAAAAATTAACACAAATAAAAAACAAACACATACAACACACTACAGACTCGATGGACCGCTTGGTCTTTTTTCTGCTATCACTGTTTCTATACATGGGAAATTCAGAACTGCTTGATAAAGCTAGGAGGAACATGTGAAAGAGGATGGGCAAGTAGGTTAGTGGCCAATGGACTGCAGGAAGAAAACAGTCCCAGGCAAATTATTGCAGGAACCCTGCCCGGTCAATGTTTGTACCCTTGGCAGAATGTAGAGCAATGGACTCTGCACCCATATTGGAACCTGTACTTTATTGTTTCAACTTTGTTCTCTAAATAATTATTTACAGCCCTTCAGATTGTTAGGATGGGACAAAAACCATCATTGCATTGCATGAAAAAACTCTGACATCACAAAACTGTGATAACGACATAGCGTCCTTCTAACCCAAGGATGCGTTGGCACACTTTTTCCATCAGTATGTACTGTATTTTAATAAAAAGTGTGTGTGTGGGGGGGGGGGGGGGGAGGTCGTATACAATACAGCTGGCATTGGTATGCAGGAGATATAAAAATCCACAAGATGGAAGGAAGGAAATTATGTGGATTTTTAAAGAGCAACAGAGAGACAAAACCCTGACAGAGGGTAGAGCAGCAGACCCTAACAAGCATATTTGGGCCTATAGGTTATTCACTGTGTTCTACAGTGAAATATATTTTTTATTTATAAATCTTCACTAAGAAAAAAAAATCTAGAATTTGATCAGTCACTATGATGGACCAAACATCCACTTTTCTGTTTGCTGTTTCATAAATCCTTCACGCACAACTACATATGATGCTGCAGAATCCAATATGCCAGGGGGACAGCAAAACATTAAAAGAATTTCAGTCTCTTAATTAGAACATCTCTTTGCTAAATCTTAAATATTAAATTTGAATTTTTCATAAGAAAACTCAAACCTAAAATCATATGTTAATAAAAATGAAGTTATTAAAACATCAGAAGTAGATAACTCATTTTGTTTTCAGAACTCGATTTTTATTGAGACTACTTTTATTATATACAAAGATTAAAAAAAAGTGTTTTGCTGAGTTTCAAAGATTCATGATCTTATAGGTATGCTGATAATTAATAGTATGAATGATGGAATTATAAATGAAAAGTCTTTTACTGTATCCCCAAAAACTGATATTTCAGAAAAACAGAACACCATGCCACTGAGGAGGGGGGGGTTCCGCATGATGATTCTTATTACCCTAATCCATTCTTTCTTCATCATGCAGTCAGGGTTGTTTTAGCAAGTGGGGCAAAATAGTATTTATGCCAGAGTTACTGTTGAAGTCCACTAAGAGACTTATAAGGCTCGGTTCACACCTAATGCCGATGTAGCTCCCAGCAGGGGTCCTGTGTGTCCTGGTTCACTGTTTCAGGTCAGATTTCAGCCTGAATTTTGGGCTGAATTCGGACCTGAAACGGACCAAAAGACGCACAGGACTCATGTGCAAATTCACACCAGAGCCGCATCGGAGATGTGTGAACTAGCTCCATAGACAGCCAGGATCACAATCTCCTACTATTGCGAATTGCATGCGGCTATTAAATTCGCAATAGTGTGAACCCGGCCTAAGTAGTAAAAGGTGAATTGGTGAATGTGTATGAAAATGCATACTTAGACTTTCTGTTGCTCTATTAAAAAATCTTGTCTTAATTGCATTAACCGCATGCCGACCAGCCGCCGCAGTTATACTGCGAATCGCCGTCATGGTATGTCGGTACCATAGACGGCCAGTAGGGGTCGCGTACGCGCCTCCTGCTCACCCATGGAGCCTATGCTGGTGCCAGGCGGTCGCGATCACCGCCGGGCTCCCGAGATCGATCGGGGCACACCAAGAACCGGGATCTGCGTGTGTAAACACAGTTTCTAGTTCTCTGAGGGGAGAATAGAGAGATCGTCTGTTCATACAGAGTATGAACAGACGATCTGTCATCTCCCCTGCACAGTCCCATCCCCCCTTCAGTTAGAACACATACTAGGAGACACTTAACCCCTTCACTGCCCCCTAGAGGTTAATCCCTTCACTGCAATTTTATAGCATTGATCACTGTAAAAATGCCAATGGTCCCAAAAATGTGTCTAAATTGTCTGGCGTGTCCGACCGCGCAATTGTCAGTTGAAGCAACGCATTGCCGAATCGCAAAACGTGCTCTGGTCAGGAAGGGGGTAAAATCTTCCAGGGCTGAGGTGCTTAAATAGGAAAGCTGGCGTGGCAAATTATAAGATAATTGTGACCATAACAAATAATAAAAACAACAGAATATATTGCCAGTAAACCTAACATTAGAAAATAAGGGAAAGCCCAGCACTGACTGCATGTCTCCTAGAAGAGAGAGAGGGCTGTGTCCCTTTTTTGGGGCATTAATTAGTCAATCTAATCTCTTGGTATTCAGTTCTGTTTCTCAACAGTGTTGTTATTTAGCACCCAGTAAATGTGTAATATTTGTATATAGTACATACATATATATATGTATGTATATATATATATATATATATATATGTATGTATATATATATATATGTATGTATGTATATATATATATATATATATATATATATATATATATATATATATATATATATATATATATATATATACAGTGCCTTGCGAAAGTCCAGTAATGATTACATAAAGCAAGTAAGGGCTATATGTGCATCTCCTGATGTGGCTGGAGTGGGAGAGCACAAACATGCTTTGCATTTATATGGGTAGCACAGTGGTGTATTGGGTAGCACTCTTGGCTAGCAGTAAAAGGGTCGGTGGTTTGAAACCCAACCATGACACTACCCTGCCTGGAGTTTGCATGTTCTCTCTGTGATTGTGTGGGTTTCCTCTGGTTTCCTTCCACATTCCAAAGACATGCTGGTAGGTTAATTGGCTTCTGTCTAAATTCGCTCTAGTATATGAATGTGAGTTAAGGGACCTTAGCTTGTAAGCTCCTTGAGGGTAGAGACCAATGTGAATGTACAATGTATATGTAAATTGATGGTGCTATATAAGTACTTTAATAATACTACTACTACTATACTACTATGCTACCTTAATAATAAGGCTGTAGCCTACCTATCCTGCTGTGTGTTAGTGAGTAGACAGGCTGCAGAATGAGGGGTGTGATTTATGTTGACGTGGGCTTGTTCACATTTAACATGTACAGGTCTAGTGTACCCTCCCACATTCACTGAAATCCCCAAAGCATGATGGGAAGTGTAGTTTGGTTATAGTGTACAGAGAGAAGAGAGGATATGATGCAATCCCTGTTGTAACACCTCCTCCTTGGCAGAACAGATGCTGGCATTTTGTGAATTGCAGAGAGGACTTCCTGAAAATTCAATTAGACTTTTTTCTTCAATGGTTAGGAATTTTACAAATGTAATAACTGTTTAGTGTTTTGTGTAAGGGGGTGTACTAATGGTGGATTTTCTCTGCTACTATTACTACTGAGGGACTTTGCTGAGCTCTGAAACTACTTTGTGCTACTTTAATCACCTCAATACAGTGCACTTACACCCCCTTTCTGACCAGACCAATTTTCAGCTTTCAGCGCTCTCACAGTTTGAGTGACAATTACTCAGTCGTGCAACACTGTACCCATATGAAACTTGCGTCCTTTTTTCCACACCATTAGAGCTTTCTTTTAGTGGTATTTAATCACTAGTGGGTTTTTTATTTTTTGCGCTATAAATAAAAAAAAACGTATATTTTGTGAAAAAAATGCCTTTTTCTTTGTTTCTGTCATAAAATTTTGCTAATTAGTAATTTTTCTTCATAAATTTTGGCCAAAATTTATACTGCTACATATCTTTGGTAAAAATAACCCAAATTAGTGTATATTATTTGGTCTTTGTGAAAGTTATAGAGTCTACAAACTATGGTGCCAATTACTGAAAATTGATCACACCTGATCAAAAAATGACACCCCAAAGTACATTCTGCTACTCTTCCCGAGTATAGGGATACCCCATGTGTGAGACTTTTACACAGCCTGGCCACATACAGAGGACCAACATTGAAGTGGCACCTTCAGGCGTTCTACAAGCAAAAATGACACATCTCATTTCACAACCACCTATTACACTTTTGAAGGCCCTGGAGTACCAGGACAATGGAATTGCCCACAAAATGACCCCATTTTGGAAAGCAAACACCCCAATGTATAATCTATGATGCATAATGAGTCTTTTGAACGGTTCATTGATTTCCAGAAGTTTTTGGAAAATGTGGAAAAAAATGAAAACGCATTTTTTTTACACAAAGTTGTCAATTTATAAGATATTTCTAACACATAGCATGTATATAGCAAAAATTACACCCCAAAACATATTCTGCTACTCCTCCCGAGTATGGCTATAACACGTTTAGGACGTTTACACAGCCTGGTCACATAGAGAGGCCGAACATTGAAGTAGTACCTTCGAGAGTTCTAGGAGCATAAATGACACATCTCATTTCAGTCCTACCTATCACAATTTTGAAGGTCCAGGAGCACCAGGACAGTGGAATTACCCACAAAATGACCCCATTTTGGAAAGCAAACACCCCAACATATATTCTATGAGACATGGGCTGCAAATAGGTACTCGGGTACTCTGATGGGCTGCAGATAGGTACTTGGGTACTCTGATGTGCTGATGACAGGTACTTGAGTACTCTGATGGCCTGGTGACAGGTACTCGGGTACTCTGATGGTGTGGCGACAGGTACTCGGGTACTCTGATGGCCTGATGACAGGTACTCACGTACTCTGATGGCCTGGTGACAGATTCTCTGATGGCCTGGTGACTGGTATTCAGGTACTCTGAAGGGCGGTGATAGGTACTCAGGTACTCATATGGACTATGACAGGTACTCGCGTACTCAGATGAATGCAGACAGGTACTCAGGTACTCATATGGATTGTGACAGGTACTCAGATGCACTGTGACAGGTATTCAGGTACTCATATGGACTTTGACAGGTACTCAGATGAACTGTGACAGGTACTCGGGTACTCAGATGGACTGGGACAGGTACTCGGGTACTCTGATGAGCTGTGACAGGTACTCGGATGGGCTGCGACAGGTACTCTGATGGGCTGTGACAGGTACTCGGGTACTCTGATGGGCTGTAACAGGTACTCGGGTACTCTGATGGGCTGTGACAGGTACTCGGGTACTCTGATGGGCTGTGACAGGTAGTCGGGTACTCAGATGGGCTGTGACAGGTACTTTGATGGACTGTGAGTGACAGGTACTATGATGGCTGGTGACAGGTCCTCTTTATTGGGGGGGGGGGGGCAATCAGTGTGATTGGTGTACACTGTAAGCGGTAACGAGATGTTACCGCAATCTCCTCCTCACACACCATGGTTTCCCTTAGGATCACCCAGCAAAGTAACGGACTGTCTTGATACCAATATTATAAAAAATACAAATGTTTATTATTATATATAAAAAGTTTTTTTTAGAAAATAAAGAGAAAAATTGTGTAGACATAAAATTTCAATGGTTGCACAATATAGCTATAACATAGACAAAAAGAGATATTCTAACGATATTGGGTGTCCAATTCGGTCTTTGGTTTCTACTAGTTTCGCGACTTTACTGTCGCTTCTTCAGGAGACCTTGTTTGTCTGAAATCGAAGTTTATAACAGTTTATTTAACAGAATTAGCATAGTTCAACATATTTGATGTATTATTTTACAAGACCCTAAACAAAAGGGAGGGTAGAAAACGAAGTGTGCAGCTCACCACCACAAAGGCATCAAGTCACAAAGCATTTGGAGTTCGGGTGGTCCTAACCAGCCAGGCTTTAACCACCCTTTGGGGCGGACACGGGAGGTTCAGAGTCAGCTATAAAACAATAGTCAGAGAATCTGAGTGGTAAATATATCTAATTAAGGAGCATATCATTTATATCTCACTATGGGTATAACATAAACATACCGATATAACCAGATGCTTTTTAAATAATGCAGCATGGAAAAATGCATCAACTCATCAACGCTGGGGTCCAGATAAGGATATTAGACATGCCCAGGACGGTGTGGTAATGGGTCTGGTGCACAGTAGGGAGTGCGCCCATAGAGAGTACAGCGAGGGGTCCAAATCTTTGCCAGATGCACAATAGGTATTTATATGTGCAAAGTTAACCTAGTAAAGATATGCATAGATATAGATCAGAAAAATATATATATATATTGGGTAGCCAGCATAGGGGACGTTTGGGAAGGGAAGCACTTACCGGTAGGCGGAATCCCCCCCACATACAAACACGACCGCTCTTAGCCTGGAGGTCCTTCGTCCTCCGTTCCGCTGCTGTGAATATGCGCCATATTGGCGCACCTTTAACCTCCGGCCCGACGACGTCAAAAGCCCGACGCAGACGCCGAGCTATGACGTCGTCGGGTCCGCCGCTCCTACTGCGCATGCGCGAAAACGTCGCGACGCACATCAGCTTGAGTCACCATGGAAACCCATGGTGACTCATTGCTACAGCGGACCTGATGCCGCCCACAAATGAGAGGCTTACAGGGCCGCCGGAGAGGCGCGTGCCCGCCCCTGGGAGTCTCCTCCCATACTCCAATCTAAGCACCATGGCGATGTCAGAGTGCCTGGTAACAAAAAGCCTGTGTAGTGTCTCACACCTCGCTTAACTTTACAAACATCAATACATGCAAAAGGGTAAACAAGAATAAATAAAATATTAAATCATTTAATTTGGCAACATTTATTCACAGGTATTTTAATCTATAGTTCTCACCATACGTGGCGCTTATCTAGAAGAAAAAGCAAAACAAGAAACAAATAAAAATAAGTTAGGGTACTAAGTCAGAGACGGACTACTGTCCACAGAATATACTGTTTGCTAGTACCTAGAAATCGCAGTGGCATCAAAAAAACCGAGAAATTGGGCTCACACGGTACCAGATAGCATGGGGACAGAGGGATGAAGAAGGGAGGAAGAAAACTATTAAAGATATATATCTTTTCGCTCGGAATTTAACCTACAAATTTATGTATGATAAGGATAGACATAACCTAAATTTAGAGAAAGAACTGGCTGAAAGAACAAAGCATTACTCTATGCAAGAATTCAAAGCCCTACGTGACCTTATGTTACTATACGACGAGGGGCAGGTTGAGGATGAAACAACTTTAGAGGCTCCATCAACCCCTGCACCCACGCCCCAATCCATAACAGATAGTATCCAACCACAAAAAAACATTTTTAAACTTAGTTCACGAGCATTCCCTGACCTCATGACATGCCCTACGATTTGGGCCTTTTTGACTGCAGTAATTAAATCTTTAAAAAAACAGGATTGGCCTGACACTCAATCCAATTTAAACTATAAACAGAAACAGGCATTACGTAGATTACAGAAAAAACCCGATATGATCATTAAGAAATCAGACAAAGGGGGCAATCTAGTCATAATGACTCATCAGCAATATCAATCAATGTGCTTAAAAATCCTTTGTAACCGGGCATGGTACATTCCAATCAACCATTCAATGGTTGAGACCTTTACAACTGAGTTTAGGTCCCTGGTTACAAGGGCATATGAACAAGGTCTGATAGATGTTGAAACCCTTAGATTTATAAACACAGCTAAACCTCGTATGCCTACATTTTACGCGCTTCCAAAAATACACAAGGATAAGAACAATCCCCCAGGGCGCCCAATAGTCTCGGGGATGGGTTCCCTAACAGAGAACGCAAGCAGGTTAGTCGATTCGTACTTGATTCCCCATGTTACAAGCCTACCTTCATATATAAAAGATACAAGCGATCTTTTGCGACACCTTGAGGACGTGCAAGTCCCTCCGGACGCCCTCCTCGTGGCAATAGATGTGGAGGCTTTATACTCCAGCATCCCCCACGGGCAGGGCGTCCGGATGGCCAGCACTTTCCTCAAAAAACAAGACCATACCACTTGGCCTCTAAATGACTTTATACTACATCTTTTAGATTTCATCCTTAGTAAGAACTTTTTTACATTTATGGATCAAATTTATTTACAAATTCAAGGTGTGGCGATGGGGACAGCCTGCGCACCTTCCTATGCAAATTTATTTCTGGGGGGCTGGGAGCGGTCAGTATTCTCTGATGAATCTTTACAAATCTACCTTGATTGTGTTCTCCTTTGGTATAGATTCATAGATGATCTTCTAATTGTCTGGACAGGGACTGTCCAGGCACTGGAAGATTTTGTCAAAACATTGAATTTAAATACATTTAACTTAACATTTACTTACACATATCATTTAACTAAGATTGCCTTTTTGGATCTCAATATCACTAAGGATAATTCTGGAAAATTAATGACTGACCTTTATCGCAAGCCATCATCTGGCAATACTTTACTACATGCTAAAAGCTCACACCCCCGCCCTCTAATACGCAGCATACCATATGCCCAATACATTCGGATAAGAAGAAATTGTACCACAGATCATGACTTTTTGGTTCAAGCCAGGGGTTTACAGGAGCGTCTCCTCAATAGAGGCTATCCACGATCCAATTTAAGGAAAGCATTTAACAAAGCGTACGGACGCACACGAGAATCTTTACTTTATGGCCCCCCCAGACCAGTCCACCCTTCTACAGTTAAGATCATCACCAAATATTCTACACATCAGAATACACTTAGAAACATCTTATCGCAACACTGGCATTTTTTAACGGATCATCATACTCTAAGTAAATATGTTAGACAAACCCCGGAATTGGTTTTCAAGAGGGCAGCTACCCTTGGGAACAAACTCACCAGAAGCCACTATCAAATCTCCGCACCAAATCGGCGGGATCCACGTGGCACCCACCCTTGTGGTGGCTGTCCACGCTGTCCCTGGATATGGGAGGGAACAACATATAATCTCCCAAGTGGAGAAATTTTTATTCCATCATTCTATGCCAGCTGCGACACGAAAGGCGTTGTCTACCTAATGGTTTGTGCCTGCGGGGCATTTTACGTAGGCAAAACCATTAGAGAGCTCCGCCAACGTATTGGTGACCATCTTTACTATTCTTCGGGCGGCAAACTGACGGCAGTCGGCCGCCATATAGGTATTCACCACCGGTACCAGCCACAAGTAGTTAAATTTTTTGTCCTTGAGGTAGTTTATGAGGACACCCGCGGTGGCGACTGGGATAGGGAAATTTTAAAACGAGAAACCCTATGGATAGAACGTTTAGATGCCCTGGTCCCACCTGGCTTGAACGAAACAAAAACATACAAATATTTCCTTAAGTGAAACAGCCTCTTGTGTGTTTTTTTATATATATGTCCTTTACGGCAAACATGAACCAATTTCTCTCCCCCTTTTTCTTCCTCCCTTCTTCATCCCTCTGTCCCCATGCTATCTGGTACCGTGTGAGCCCAATTTCTCGGTTTTTTTGATGCCACTGCGATTTCTAGGTACTAGCAAACAGTATATTCTGTGGACAGTAGTCCGTCTCTGACTTAGTACCCTAACTTATTTTTATTTGTTTCTTGTTTTGCTTTTTCTTCTAGATAAGCGCCACGTATGGTGAGAACTATAGATTAAAATACCTGTGAATAAATGTTGCCAAATTAAATGATTTAATATTTTATTTATTCTTGTTTACCCTTTTGCATGTATTGATGTTTGTAAAGTTAAGCGAGGTGTGAGACACTACACAGGCTTTTTGTTACCAGGCACTCTGACATCGCCATGGTGCTTAGATTGGAGTATGGGAGGAGACTCCCAGGGGCGGGCACGCGCCTCTCCGGCGGCCCTGTAAGCCTCTCATTTGTGGGCGGCATCAGGTCCGCTGTAGCAATGAGTCACCATGGGTTTCCATGGTGACTCAAGCTGATGTGCGTCGCGACGTTTTCGCGCATGCGCAGTAGGAGCGGCGGACCCGACGACGTCATAGCTCGGCGTCTGCGTCGGGCTTTTGACGTCGTCGGGCCGGAGGTTAAAGGTGCGCCAATATGGCGCATATTCACAGCAGCGGAACGGAGGACGAAGGACCTCCAGGCTAAGAGCGGTCGTGTTTGTATGTGGGGGGGATTCCGCCTACCGGTAAGTGCTTCCCTTCCCAAACGTCCCCTATGCTGGCTACCCAATATATATATATATTTTTCTGATCTATATCTATGCATATCTTTACTAGGTTAACTTTGCACATATAAATACCTATTGTGCATCTGGCAAAGATTTGGACCCCTCGCTGTACTCTCTATGGGCGCACTCCCTACTGTGCACCAGACCCATTACCACACCGTCCTGGGCATGTCTAATATCCTTATCTGGACCCCAGCGTTGATGAGTTGATGCATTTTTCCATGCTGCATTATTTAAAAAGCATCTGGTTATATCGGTATGTTTATGTTATACCCATAGTGAGATATAAATGATATGCTCCTTAATTAGATATATTTACCACTCAGATTCTCTGACTATTGTTTTATAGCTGACTCTGAACCTCCCGTGTCCGCCCCAAAGGGTGGTTAAAGCCTGGCTGGTTAGGACCACCCGAACTCCAAATGCTTTGTGACTTGATGCCTTTGTGGTGGTGAGCTGCACACTTCGTTTTCTACCCTCCCTTTTGTTTAGGGTCTTGTAAAATAATACATCAAATATGTTGAACTATGCTAATTCTGTTAAATAAACTGTTATAAACTTCGATTTCAGACAAACAAGGTCTCCTGAAGAAGCGACAGTAAAGTCGCGAAACTAGTAGAAACCAAAGACCGAATTGGACACCCAATATCGTTAGAATATCTCTTTTTGTCTATGTTATAGCTATATTGTGCAACCATTGAAATTTTATGTCTACACAATTTTTCTCTTTATTTTCTAAAAAAAACTTTTTATATATAATAATAAACATTTGTATTTTTTATAATATTGGTATCAAGACAGTCCGTTACTTTGCTGGGTGATCCTAAGGGAAACCATGGTTGTGATGTTCCATGTAAATCCCTTTTTTTCTCTCAAAACTTTCTTTGTAGTCATTATATAAGGATGAGGATACCATATACTTTTGTTTCATAACTTTAGGCACAACAATAGAACTATCTTTGTAGGGTGGATAACACACCCAGGACCAAATTTTGGCCCTAATTTCTCCGGTCATTTTGCCCGGTTTTTTCGTGCCTGATATGTTGTTTACATAATTTAATTGGCATCTAGTGAGCTAATAAATTCTCACACATATCTAATTTCACCATACGTGATTTTATTTAAAAAAATCTTTCTTTTCGCAGTAGTGTCTGAGATCGGGGTTCTAATTTGAGCCCACAGGTGGCCAGCAAAGTTATGGACATGCTTGGTTCTGATTGGTCGAATTTTATGTTATCTATAAAAACAGGTTGTTTAACAAATTACAAAATTGAGGATGAAACTAAAATATTCTTAGAAAGGATGTTTGGCCTGCTGAAGAAGAAGTCACACCTGCATTGGCACACGCAGTATTTCGAACAATATATTAGGGAAGAAATTTGCCCTCTAGGTCTTCGGATTCAAGTTTTCCCCACTATCAAAGATCCCTCTCCTGAATTTAAAAAGGACTGGGAAAATACATTAACAAAATGCAGTGTAGAATTAATGACTAAATTAACGATACAATACCATGCAGATATGACTTCTTTAGATGGGGAGATTGAACGCCTTAATGAACAATTTCCTAAAATTATGGAATCACCAATTTTTAAAGAAAAGTGGAAAGAGGTCAGGGAGCGTATTGAAATTCTCAACAGAGAGATTATTGTTAAAAAGCAGGGCAAGTTTGTCCAGGACAAGCTTGCCTTTTCTGAAGGCTATGCCTATAAATGGGGTAATAAATTGATAAGAAGGAAATTTCCAAGGACACGAGCACCTAAAGAAACAATTATTGTCACAGACTATACAGAATCTGATTCTTCAATTTCATCCCTTTCTTCACAGATCACTTCCCTAAACACGAATTCACGCGCACCGGGTCCCCCCCGTAAGAGGTCACTCACTGGTGGAGACCACTCAGCGAAGGACTCCAAAAAAGGCAAGAAAACGGGTAAAACCGTTAAAACAACCCCACCAGCACATCCTGATTCACAAGGCCAAAGCACCAGTACACAAATATCCACACTACACAATATTATTCCGAAAATATTGCACACCAATACACAGGCCTCACTCCCAAACCCTAGTGGTTTTTTTCCGCTGGCCACACCCGATTCACACCGGCGAGGGAGTCTAGATGCATACATGCTAAAGACCCCCTTACCACATTAGGTGTAAATTATTCCAAAACTAATTCCCAGGCAGATACTGAGAACCTAAATATTGTTAATCTTACTCCCTATTCCTTGACCCAGGATGAAGAAACAGTTCTCCAGCTGGGTCTTGGCTTCAGTCCTTCGGAACCTATAAACGTCTATGAAACTATTAAAGATATATATCTTTTCGCTCGGAATTTAACCTACAAATTTATGTATGATAAGGATAGACATAACCTAAATTTAGAGAAAGAACTGGCTGAAAGAACAAAGCATTACTCTATGCAAGAATTCAAAGCCCTACGTGACCTTATGTTACTATACGACGAGGGGCAGGTTGAGGATGAAACAACTTTAGAGGCTCCATCAACCCCTGCACCCACGCCCCAATCCATAACAGATAGTATCCAACCACAAAAAAACATTTTTAAACTTAGTTCACGAGCATTCCCTGACCTCATGACATGCCCTACGATTTGGGCCTTTTTGACTGCAGTAATTAAATCTTTAAAAAAACAGGATTGGCCTGACACTCAATCCAATTTAAACTATAAACAGAAACAGGCATTACGTAGATTACAGAAAAAACCCGATATGATCATTAAGAAATCAGACAAAGGGGGCAATCTAGTCATAATGACTCATCAGCAATATCAATCAATGTGCTTAAAAATCCTTTGTAACCGGGCATGGTACATTCCAATCAACCATTCAATGGTTGAGACCTTTACAACTGAGTTTAGGTCCCTGGTTACAAGGGCATATGAACAAGGTCTGATAGATGTTGAAACCCTTAGATTTATAAACACAGCTAAACCTCGTATGCCTACATTTTACGCGCTTCCAAAAATACACAAGGATAAGAACAATCCCCCAGGGCGCCCAATAGTCTCGGGGATGGGTTCCCTAACAGAGAACGCAAGCAGGTTAGTCGATTCGTACTTGATTCCCCATGTTACAAGCCTACCTTCATATATAAAAGATACAAGCGATCTTTTGCGACACCTTGAGGACGTGCAAGTCCCTCCGGACGCCCTCCTCGTGGCAATAGATGTGGAGGCTTTATACTCCAGCATCCCCCACGGGCAGGGCGTCCGGATGGCCAGCACTTTCCTCAAAAAACAAGACCATACCACTTGGCCTCTAAATGACTTTATACTACATCTTTTAGATTTCATCCTTAGTAAGAACTTTTTTACATTTATGGATCAAATTTATTTACAAATTCAAGGTGTGGCGATGGGGACAGCCTGCGCACCTTCCTATGCAAATTTATTTCTGGGGGGCTGGGAGCGGTCAGTATTCTCTGATGAATCTTTACAAATCTACCTTGATTGTGTTCTCCTTTGGTATAGATTCATAGATGATCTTCTAATTGTCTGGACAGGGACTGTCCAGGCACTGGAAGATTTTGTCAAAACATTGAATTTAAATACATTTAACTTAACATTTACTTACACATATCATTTAACTAAGATTGCCTTTTTGGATCTCAATATCACTAAGGATAATTCTGGAAAATTAATGACTGACCTTTATCGCAAGCCATCATCTGGCAATACTTTACTACATGCTAAAAGCTCACACCCCCGCCCTCTAATACGCAGCATACCATATGCCCAATACATTCGGATAAGAAGAAATTGTACCACAGATCATGACTTTTTGGTTCAAGCCAGGGGTTTACAGGAGCGTCTCCTCAATAGAGGCTATCCACGATCCAATTTAAGGAAAGCATTTAACAAAGCGTAC
Source organism: Lithobates pipiens (assembly GCF_037356315.1). Lineage (NCBI taxonomy): Eukaryota > Metazoa > Chordata > Amphibia > Anura > Ranidae > Lithobates > Lithobates pipiens. The sequence goes on along the minus strand of NW_027507784.1, from coordinate 111,043,473 downwards.
GGACGCACACGAGAATCTTTACTTTATGGCCCCCCCAGACCAGTCCACCCTTCTACAGTTAAGATCATCACCAAATATTCTACACATCAGAATACACTTAGAAACATCTTATCGCAACACTGGCATTTTTTAACGGATCATCATACTCTAAGTAAATATGTTAGACAAACCCCGGAATTGGTTTTCAAGAGGGCAGCTACCCTTGGGAACAAACTCACCAGAAGCCACTATCAAATCTCCGCACCAAATCGGCGGGATCCACGTGGCACCCACCCTTGTGGTGGCTGTCCACGCTGTCCCTGGATATGGGAGGGAACAACATATAATCTCCCAAGTGGAGAAATTTTTATTCCATCATTCTATGCCAGCTGCGACACGAAAGGCGTTGTCTACCTAATGGTTTGTGCCTGCGGGGCATTTTACGTAGGCAAAACCATTAGAGAGCTCCGCCAACGTATTGGTGACCATCTTTACTATTCTTCGGGCGGCAAACTGACGGCAGTCGGCCGCCATATAGGTATTCACCACCGGTACCAGCCACAAGTAGTTAAATTTTTTGTCCTTGAGGTAGTTTATGAGGACACCCGCGGTGGCGACTGGGATAGGGAAATTTTAAAACGAGAAACCCTATGGATAGAACGTTTAGATGCCCTGGTCCCACCTGGCTTGAACGAAACAAAAACATACAAATATTTCCTTAAGTGAAACAGCCTCTTGTGTGTTTTTTTATATATATGTCCTTTACGGCAAACATGAACCAATTTCTCTCCCCCTTTTTCTTCCTCCCTTCTTCATCCCTCTGTCCCCATGCTATCTGGTACCGTGTGAGCCCAATTTCTCGGTTTTTTTGATGCCACTGCGATTTCTAGGTACTAGCAAACAGTATATTCTGTGGACAGTAGTCCGTCTCTGACTTAGTACCCTAACTTATTTTTATTTGTTTCTTGTTTTGCTTTTTCTTCTAGATAAGCGCCACGTATGGTGAGAACTATAGATTAAAATACCTGTGAATAAATGTTGCCAAATTAAATGATTTAATATTTTATTTATTCTTGTTTACCCTTTTGCATGTATTGATGTTTGTAAAGTTAAGCGAGGTGTGAGACACTACACAGGCTTTTTGTTACCAGGCACTCTGACATCGCCATGGTGCTTAGATTGGAGTATGGGAGGAGACTCCCAGGGGCGGGCACGCGCCTCTCCGGCGGCCCTGTAAGCCTCTCATTTGTGGGCGGCATCAGGTCCGCTGTAGCAATGAGTCACCATGGGTTTCCATGGTGACTCAAGCTGATGTGCGTCGCGACGTTTTCGCGCATGCGCAGTAGGAGCGGCGGACCCGACGACGTCATAGCTCGGCGTCTGCGTCGGGCTTTTGACGTCGTCGGGCCGGAGGTTAAAGGTGCGCCAATATGGCGCATATTCACAGCAGCGGAACGGAGGACGAAGGACCTCCAGGCTAAGAGCGGTCGTGTTTGTATGTGGGGGGGATTCCGCCTACCGGTAAGTGCTTCCCTTCCCAAACGTCCCCTATGCTGGCTACCCAATATATATATATATTTTTCTGATCTATATCTATGCATATCTTTACTAGGTTAACTTTGCACATATAAATACCTATTGTGCATCTGGCAAAGATTTGGACCCCTCGCTGTACTCTCTATGGGCGCACTCCCTACTGTGCACCAGACCCATTACCACACCGTCCTGGGCATGTCTAATATCCTTATCTGGACCCCAGCGTTGATGAGTTGATGCATTTTTCCATGCTGCATTATTTAAAAAGCATCTGGTTATATCGGTATGTTTATGTTATACCCATAGTGAGATATAAATGATATGCTCCTTAATTAGATATATTTACCACTCAGATTCTCTGACTATTGTTTTATAGCTGACTCTGAACCTCCCGTGTCCGCCCCAAAGGGTGGTTAAAGCCTGGCTGGTTAGGACCACCCGAACTCCAAATGCTTTGTGACTTGATGCCTTTGTGGTGGTGAGCTGCACACTTCGTTTTCTACCCTCCCTTTTGTTTAGGGTCTTGTAAAATAATACATCAAATATGTTGAACTATGCTAATTCTGTTAAATAAACTGTTATAAACTTCGATTTCAGACAAACAAGGTCTCCTGAAGAAGCGACAGTAAAGTCGCGAAACTAGTAGAAACCAAAGACCGAATTGGACACCCAATATCGTTAGAATATCTCTTTTTGTCTATGTTATAGCTATATTGTGCAACCATTGAAATTTTATGTCTACACAATTTTTCTCTTTATTTTCTAAAAAAAACTTTTTATATATAATAATAAACATTTGTATTTTTTATAATATTGGTATCAAGACAGTCCGTTACTTTGCTGGGTGATCCTAAGGGAAACCATGGTTGTGATGTTCCATGTAAATCCCTTTTTTTCTCTCAAAACTTTCTTTGTAGTCATTATATAAGGATGAGGATACCATATACTTTTGTTTCATAACTTTAGGCACAACAATAGAACTATCCTCCTCACACACGATCAGTGTGTGAGGAGGAGAACCCGGTAACATCTCGTTATCACGGTTTGTTTACATTTAGTGATAGGCTTTGAAACGATCACAGGTGATCACGTGGGTAAGCAGCCGGCCAATGGCTGTTTACCAGCGTCGGTGACAAGCAGTGTTCCCGGGACCCGCCACCAACGTGCACGCGCTGTGCACAGTGGGGATGTAACCATCTGTGATCGGCCGTGACTTCATCACGGCCGATCATGTGGTAAACAGCCATACCCAATGGCTGTTCATCCCCCTCGGTGGCGAGCAGTGTCTTGGTGACACACCACCACCGAAGGAACAGGGATGCGCGCGCACGATTGTGTGCATTCCCTGTTTAAATGGGAGGCCATCACATGATGGCCTCCCGCCATAAGAGCCACGCCGCCTGGCCATCATTTGACAGCCGGCGGTCGGCAAGCAGTTAAAGAAGTCTGCTATCTGCTTTCAGCAAGGACTTCAGCAGAGCTTAACCAAGAGATCAGTTATGCCCCGTACACACGAGCAGATTTTCTGTCGGAAAAAAACTGGAACGAAATTCCGCTCAAGCTTGGCTTGCATACACGCGGTCACACAAAAGTTCTCTGTTCTCACAAAAGTTCTCTGAACTTTCGACCGTCAAGAACGCAGTGACATACAACACTACGACGAGCCAAGAAAATGAAGTTCAATGCTTCCAAGCATGTGTCGAATTGTTTCCGAGCATGCTTAGGAATTTTGCGCGTAGGAATTTTGCGCGTCGGAATTTGTACAGACGATCGGAATTTCCAATCTGGACTTTTTCTGACCGAAAAATAGAGAACCTGCTCTCAATCTTTTGCTGGCTGGAATTCTGCCAGCAAAAGTCCGATGGAGCATACACACAGTTGTAATTTCTGACCAAAAGCTCACATTCGACTTTTGCTGGCAGAATTTCTGATCGTGTGTATGGGGCTTTAGATGTCCTCAACTGTGAATAGTTCTATTTTTTGGAGTATCCCACTAAATCCCTTTACCTATCCAAGTTGTCCAAAAATAAAACAACAAAAACAAAACCCCTTGACTGATCATTGAAGATAACGAGCAGAAGTGTGTGCACCTGGTTGTGTTAATCTACCTTGTGCCTGGCTGGGGACCAAAAGTGGGGAAGACCCAGACAACACACCAGTGGCTCCTGCGGGATAGCGCTACACTAGCAAACCAAAGTCACAGTAGACTATGAATGGTACCTCTAATGAAGTTAGGCCAGTTCACAGTTCCCGCCAGTGAGAAAGCAATTAGTCCACTATACTTTGACCTTGACATGGACTCCCATGCTCATTCTGTGCAGTGGAACGGAACATTGCCATTCTGTGGCATTAATGGGGAATATCTAGTGGAGCTGAAAATACTTTGTTCCTACATAGTTGTGTGACTTTGGCCGTCCCCTCAGTAGAACGTTAAAACACTGGCACTGTGCCTTAAAACTACAATGTTGGTGTACCAAGGAAGTGGTCATCAACCCTGTGCATAGGGCCCACTAACAGGCCAGGTTTTTTTTTTTCAAATATAAATTTTATTCATTTAACTCCGGTAGGGAATACCCCACAATACAGGCAGTAGAAAGACAAAAACAAGTAGAGCCATCAGTACAGAAAGCAATGTGGTATCAAGAGCGCATAGTCACTCAAACAGTGCAGTGAACAAGATACAATAAAACAACAGGGTATATAGGAGATCCTTGCTTTCGCAGAGAGTAAGAACAGTGAACCTGCAAGCTCCGTGAAATGCTACAGGAGTGGGGTACAATTTCTGAGCCTCCTCCGACTAACCACAGGGAGGAAACTCAGAGTTACCGGAGATGGATAGGGGTAGGATTAGGAGGGCGGGAATGAGGGGTAGAGAGGAAGAGGTGGGGGAGGGGGAAAGAGATAAGGGACAGAAAAGAAAAAAGAGTAGACCGACAGACACGGCGGTGGATCGGGTCATCCGTTCCATAAATGGGACCAAAAGAGGATCAGGACTTTAGCAGGGATTGGCCTTCCACGGAGAAGATAAAAAAGCACCAGCTATCCCACGTTTTTTTATATGTTTCTTGTTTGTGCTGTGCAGTAAGGATGAGGTCCTCCAATTTCCGTATGTCCTCCACTTTCCGCAACCAATGCGCCACTGTTGGCGGGGCACTGTGCTTCCAGTGTAGGGGAATACATGCCTTAGCTGCATTGAGGAGGTGACACATAAGGGATTTCCTATATTTTTTTAGGGGAATCACTGATAGATGCAGCAAAAAGAAAGTGGCATCGTCCGGGATGGGGTAGGCCGCGAACTGCTGGGATATACGACGGACCTCCACCCAGAATGACCGCAGCTTGGAGCAGGACCAGAACACGTGGAGCAGAGTACCCTTCTCCTCATTACAGCGCCAGCACCGATCCGAGGACGAAGGGTAGCACTTGCTCAGCCTGGAAGGCATTAGGTACCAACGGGTAAGGATTTTAAAGTTGGTTTCCTGCATCTTGGTACAAAGAGAAGATTTGAGGGCTAAAGTAATAATACGGTTTGTTTGGAGCGGTGAGAATTTACGGTCAAGGTCCCGCTCCCATTTAAGTAAACAGGGCAGTACAGGTGGGTCTACAGGTGAGGATAACAGGGTGTAAGTCTGGGAAAGCACGTGGGTCATTGGGTCAGTCGTTGAGCACAGGTTCTCAAATGGCGTCAGGTGTTGTGCAAAGTCCCGTGGGTGTGGTAGCGATTGTAGGAAATGATGTAATTGTAAAGCCGTCCAGAACGGTAGGCGGAATGTCCCTGATGCTACAGTGAGTTCCGTCAAAGAGGGCCATCTCCCCTCCGTCAAGAAGCTGGCCGCAGTGTCGTGGCCGGTGTCAACCAGAGATGCGTAGGTAGCATAGTGTAGACCCGGTTCAAAACTCGGATGACCTAAGATGGGAAGTAGGGGAGAGATTTCAGAAATAAGGGCAGCCCTGGCGGCGGCGCCATGACTGTGTCTTAGCGTTGTGCCAATAAGGGGGTGTAGTTTTAGGGGTGCCGGGAGTTCCTTATAGCACCACAGCACTCCTTTCAAGGGTATACGGGTCTGGTCCTGTTCAAGCTGTACCCAGAGTTTGGACGCTCCATTACGTCTCCAGTCAATGATCCTCCCCAAGTGGGACGCCAAGTAGTAGTTACGCACATCGGGAAGTGCAAGGCCCCCCCAACGTTTGGGGAGCGTCAGTTGCGCATAGCGCAGCCTGGGTTTCTTATGCGCCCAGACAAATTTGGTGAAAAGAGACTGCACTTGTCTAAAAAAAAGAGGTGGTATATGTATGGGCAGGGCCTGGATAAGGTAAATAAATTTGGGTAGGATGTTCATTTTCAGGAGGTTACATCTCCCAAACCAGGAGTGGAGACCTCCCTGCCATTGTTCTAGAAGTAACCGAGACCTAGTCAGTAGGGGTGGAAAGTTAAGATCAAATGTCTGGGCAATGCTAGCCGGAATTTTCGTACCTAAATATGTCAGAGCTTTGTCCGTCCATTTAAAGCTAAAATTGGCCCGCAAATCAGAGAGGGTTCGAGGTGGTACTGCTATGCCCATTGCCTCGGACTTAGTAAAGTTTATTTGCAGATGGGAGATCGCACCATATAGCTGGAATTCTCTGAGGAGGTTCGGTAACGAAATTCTGGGATTAGTCAAGGAAAATAAAAGATCATCCGCATAAGCTGATATTTTATAGTGAGAGGCACCAATTCGTAAGCCTGAGATATCCGGATTCCGTCTAATATGACAGAGAAACGGTTCCAGGGAGAGGGCGAAGAGCAAGGGCGAGAGGGGGCAACCTTGCCTCGTTCCGTTCCCAATGGGGAAGGGACTTGAGAGGACTCCGTTCGCCTTTACTTGAGCTGTAGGGGTAGAGTAGATATTGGAGATCCACCGCAACATCGTATTTCCCAAACCTATGTGGCGTAGGACAGAGAACATATAGCGCCAATTGACCCTGTCAAAAGCCTTTTCGGCATCTGTATTCATCAACACACAGGGGACTTTTTGGGCTTCTGCAATGTGAAGCAGGTTCAACACCTTAATGGTGTTGTCTCTCGCTTCTCTGTTGGGTATGAACCCCACTTGATCTAAGTTTACAAGGGACTGGATGTGGAGCGCTAGTCTAGTGGCCACAATTTTGGAGAATAGCTTCAGGTCTAGGTTCAAGAGCGAGATCGGCCTATAGCTACCACATTGGCTAGGGTCCTTCCCTTCCTTAGGGATCAGGGAGATATGTGCCCTCAGAGTGTCTCTCTGAAAGGAGGTATCTGCACCTAGTGCATTGAAGAAGGTCACCATTCGTGGGCCCAGCAGCGGGAAGAAAGTTTTATAGTATTGGGCAGTAAAGCCATCCGGCCCTGGAGCCTTATCAGCTTTTAAAGCATTAACTGCCAGTTGTAGTTCCGCTAGGGTAATGGGCTCCTCCAGAAGAGCCCGCGTCTCTAGCGGGAGTGAGGGAAGCTGGGAATTGGTAATGTACTCGTCCATTTGAGACTGGCTGCGGGTGTAGTCAGGTAGGTTATAGAGACCCATATAGAAGTCTCTAAAGGCGCTAGAAATCTGCGTCGGGGTAGAGGCCTTCAGACCTTGCGGGGTAACTACCTGCGGGATATAGGACGCCGATTTGATATCCCTTTGGCTAATGTTTTCCCGCATTTGTCGCCGCTTTCATATGATATGCGTCTGGAGAATTGTACTGCTGCTTTTGCTTTATACTGGAGAACCTCTGTTATTTGCGTGCGGAGGGTCAGCAGTTCCGTCTCTAACTGTGGCGTGGGGATACGTTTATGTTGGGCTTCCACCTTAGCTAATTTGGCAAGCAAAAGGTTAAGGTGTTCAGTCCGCTTTCGTTTAATAAGGGCCCCGTGTTTGATAAATACGCCTCGGATGACCGTTTTATGAGCCTCCCAGAGAATCCCAGGATCGCAGCCCGGAGTGTCATTGTCCCTAAAGTACAGGCCAAGCTCTTTAGTAATATCTGTAAGAATGTCGGGTATCTGTAAGAGGCTCTCGTTGAGCCGCCAAAAAAGAGATCTCGGGGAGGGATGGTCACTAAGGGAGTAAGTCATAGATATGGGAGCATGGTCCGACCAGGTAATCTGCCCCAAAGAGGTGGCGGATACTAAGTGGAGCTGGTCATGTGGCACCAGAAAAAAGTCTATTCTGGAATAGGTTTTGTGTGGGGTAGAGTAGAAAGTGTAGTCCTTCTCATTGGGGTGATGGAGCCGCCATACATCCCACAGCTGGTGGTCGTGGAGTGTTAGGGCAATTCGCTTCTGACAAGCGGGCGATAGGGAGGACTGTCTCGAGGATGTGTCAAAGGAGGGAGATAACGGAACGTTAAAGTCACCGCCCAGAATCAGCTGGCCCGACTTAACATTCATTAAGTGTGTCAGGGTACGTTTAAGGAACCTGTCCTGTAGTACATTAGGGGCGTAGAGGGAGGCCAGCGTAAACTGCAGCTCCCCAATCAGGCCAGTCAGAAAAAGGTAGCGTCCCTCGGGATCTGCCGTAACCGCCTGGCACTGCCAAGGCAGCTTACTAGAGACCAGGATGGACACTCCTCTAGATTTTGAGGTGGGGTTCGTTGAGTGATACACCGTGGGGTAATGTCTATTTCGGAGCAGGGGTAGCTTATCATCCCGAAAGTGAGTTTCTTGGATAAAGACTATATCCGCATGAGCCTTTTTGAGGTCATGTAACAACATCCTTCTTTTCTCGGGGGTATTCAGGCCCTTAGCATTTAAAGATACCAATTTAAGAGAATCCACCGCCATGTCTAGGGAAGGAAACTAGGAGAGATAGGAGGGGAAGAAAGGACAGGAAGAGGGTGCGTGAGAGAGGGTAGAGAAGAGGTAGGAGGGGGAGGGTTGAGTGATAAAGAGGCGGAGGGCTGAGCCCTTGCAGCGCCTCCGCACCCCGCGTGGGGGATGGGGTAGTCAACTAAATGGAAGACACTAGCTTCGTACGTGCACCACCATACGGCCTACGTGGGGTGGGGGTAGACAGAGGACCGGTGTTGAGGTCCCGGTCCCCTCGTCCATCCCGGCATAGAATGGTAAAATTGCCAGCATAAAATAGTCAAACAATACAAAACCTAACAGACGATAAGGAGGTAACCTGTGAGCAATATGAGGGTAACGGCAAAGAGCAGACAGCAGAAAATAAACAACATTACAGCCCCATAGGCCCAAATATATTACAGTACATTCAAGGAAAGAACAGGGGTGTCCCGACACCCACAACACCATTGATATTGGCGGATCACGGCCCCGAAGAGGACAGTGAGAAGCACATCCCCCCCTCCCCTCACCACCGCAGTAGCCACCCCCCAAGAGAGCAGTGTCAGGAGAAGCCTCCGGTGGTTGAACATTGAAACCAGCATGTTGGGACGGCCACCACTCACCCCCCGAAACCCCCCCCCCGGTGGGTCACCCCAACGATCCTGCTGACCTGTAGCGCAGTGTAGGACCCCCCAGTCACAGAAACGGATCACAGGTGGTGCGACAGCAACCAGTCCCAGTTCAACAGGTGAGGTAGAGATGCTTGTCACAGGCCCATGGCATAACCCGTCCAGAGAATACTTCGCGGTGGAGGGTAAAACCCCCCTCATTACCACCACCGTCCCCACATCCCCCCCACAAAACAGAAGGCACCATAAAATCCAGGAAGGGGGAACAATGAGGGGCTCCCAGGAAAGGCAACAGGAGGCAATCTATGCAACAGTGCGGAGAGTCAAAGTACCTGCGGGGGGTGCCGAGGAGTCGTCCGTTGATGAAGAGGATGGGCGGCCAGCAGATCCAACAGGACCGAGAAGCCTGGGCAGTTGAAAGTCGGTCACATGAGCAAGGGGGGGGGGGTCAGGTTCGGTATAGGCGGTGGGGGGAGAAAAAAAAAACAAAAATAAAATAAAATAATAGAATAGTAAAAAGGGTGTGCCATGGCCCACCGTCTCACCACCAAAGTCCACTCGTAAAAGGCGACAGAGACAGCCTCTGCGGCGGTGGGTCCGGGAGCACACACAATGGGAGGGACGTAGCAGCATAGGAGCTGTATAGGCCGGTCAGGTGTATGGCGTTGCGGGAGTAACAGGCTGGGACCTCCTACGTTTCGCGGTCGTCTTCTTGTGAGAGGGCTCAGGGGCGTCTGCTTCCCCTCTGCATTCTCCGCGGCAGCGGGGCAGAGGGTCCAGAGCTAGGCGGTCGTCCTTGTGTGCGGGGGAGGTAGGCCAGCCAATTCGGAACTTCCACTGGGTCTGAGCCGAGAAAAGCGAAGAGCTCCGGAAGGGCTTCCGGTGACCGCAACAAAAAAGAGCGCTGGTTTTTAATGAAGGTCACCGAGATAGGAAACCCCCAGCGGTAGGTAGCATTACATTGCCTGGCCAGGGCCAGAAGGGGTTTCAGTAAGGCCTGTCGGTACAGGGTCGGTCTTGAGATATCAGGTAAAAGCTTGACTCGAGCTCCATCAAAGTCAATGTCACCTGTCTCCCAGGATCTGCGCGCAATGATTTCCTTGTGTGTATAGTGGTGCAGACGGCATAGTACATCTCTGGGTCGGGCTGGGTCTGATGATTTAGGGCCCAGGGCCCTGTGGACCCTGTCCGCCTCTATTCTGTCCGGTAGTTGGTCACCCGCAATTTGACGGAATATCGCCGTGACCGTGGCCAAGAGATCCCCCGGACCTGTGGCCTCTGGGATGCCGCGGAGCCGCACATTGTTCCGGCGGCCCCGGTCCTCCATCTCTTCCATACGCAGCTGCATCTCCACTGCAGCGTGGAAGTGGTCCCTCTGTTGTGACTCAAGCGAAGCCACCCTCAGTTCCACGGATGTCGCTGATTGTTCGCCCGCCGCAACGCGGGCGTCAAGGCACTGTACCTCCTGCTGGATGGCCGCCATCTCCGTCCTGTGCGCTGCCTCCACTCTGCTAACGATAGCCTCTATGTCCGCCTTAGTCGGTAGGGCCTGTAAAATGGCCCTCAATTCCGGATCCACACGATACACCGGTACGGTCCCGGGACCATCCATCTCCGCGGACGGCGCCGCTGGGGAGCCCGGGTACAATAACGGGCTCCTCGATCCCTCTGACAAGGGCGGTTCTTCCACCACTCCCAGGACCGGAGAACCCGAGCCACACGTCTCCGCCATCTTGGGTTCCGAGGGCCCTGCACTCGAGCGCTGAAGCAGCTTTTGCAGGTCGCCGGAGGCTTGGGAAGAGTCAGCTCGGTTATGCAGTAGTTTAGTGCGCTGGGTTGCCCGCTTCTTAGAGGACATTATGCTGGGTGTAATAGCAGTAAAAAGCCGGGTTGGATACAAGGAGGCCGGGAGCTCAAGAGAAACACAGCTTCACCCGGCCATGTCCAGACCACGCCCCCAACAGGCCAGGTTTTATGTATTACCTTGGGGAGATGCAAACTAGAATATTGCAATCACCGAGCAGCAAATTATATCACCTGTGATGTATTTAAGTTATCTTGCAAACCTGGCCTGTTAGTGGGCCCTGAGGACAGGGTCTATGACCACTGTACTAAGCCATATTACTTGTCTCATTATTTGTGCATTATACTATTAAAGACAAATTCCAGATATTTTTATTTTATTTCAGATATAGTGAGGAAGAGTTAGAACCCCTGTTTTCTGAAAGAGTGTTCATTTTAAGATTTTCAATAATCTCCTTTTCTGTGACAGGAAGAGATGGGAAATCTCCCCAGAGTGGTAAACAATAATATTAAAGATTTGAAGTTCAGATTCTTATACTATTGGAAACAAAAAAAAAGATCTGTCTAGAGTTGGGCTTTAAACTAAAAAACCAAGATGTGTATTGAGAAAAATAAACATTCATGGAAATAGTTGTCAATTTGGTATTATTGTTGTAATTTTGATTTTCACCTGTAAGGGATTAAGATTATTATTATAATACACAATCTATATAGCGCCAACAGTTTACGCAGCGCTTTACAATGTAGCACAACTACAGTACAGTTCAATACAGAAGGGACAGGAAGGCCTGACGAAGGGGTCCTGCGTGGCTCCGAAACGTTGCACTTTTCTCTGTGATGTGATCTTTCTACAATAAAAGAAAACATTGGATCCATGGTGTGCTGGCGAATATGTACACTTGCTTGCTTTTCCAGTATCCAGCTGGTAATCGCTACAGCACCCACCATTTTATGAGCCTTTTTTGCCGGGAATGTGTGCGATAGGAATGTAGATAAGACTGTTCCAGGAATGTGACCAACTTTTAGGTTGATCAGGTACATTATGTATCTATTCTTCAAATTGGGGTCTTGCTATATATAAATTGAGGTCTATTTGGGAGGATGTTAGCTAATGTTCTATCCCTTAGGACAGTGATGGCGACCCTTGACACCCCAGGTGTTTTGGAACTACAATTCCCATGATGCTCAACTACACTGCAGCATGCATGAGCATCATGGGAAATGTAGTTCCAAAACATGTGGGGTGCCAAGGTTCGCCATCACTGCCTTAGGAGGATAGGCCAATGTTTCCTACTTATCCTTTCAAATTTTCTATACTGTCTGTTGTGATCCCTGATATATCCTTAACCAAAATTGCCAAGGATGCCCTGGGATGCAGCCATTCTTATCCGTATCCTAAAGATATGTCTGGGTGTTCAGCCTATTCCTTTATTTGTAGATCACTAGGTCAAAAAAAAAGAAACTGTGCTTAAAGTGATTCTAAAGTCTTGTTTTATTTGTAGTAAAAAATAAAAAACATGTTATACTTACCTGCTCTATGTGGTGTTTTTTTTACAGAGCAGCCCAGATCCTCCTCCTCTCGGGTCCCTCTTCAGTGCTCCTGGCCCCTCCCTTCTGTTAAGTGCCCCCACAGCAAACAGCTAGCTCTGGGGGCACCAAACCCAAGCCGCAGCCCCCTGTGTCCATTCAGACATGGAGCCGCGGCCCGGCCCCCTTTCTCTCTTCTCATTGGCTGACTGACTTTGATTGACAGCAGTGGGAGCCAATGGTGCCTCTGTCTCAGCCAATGAGGAGAGGAGTCCCGGGCAGCTGGGACACTGCTGAAACCTCACTGAATCTAGATCGGGCTCAGTTAAGCATTAGGGGGCTAAGTGGGGCTGCTGAAAAACAGAATGTTTTTTATCTTAATGCATAGAATGCATTAAGATAAAAAACCTTCTGCCTTTACAACCACTTTAAGATAAAAAGCAGTGAAAAAAAAATAGTAACAAACCAGCGACTGCCTTGCAGGAACGTCTTTAAGGCAGGGCAAAAGGGGCAGCTGCCCTGGGCTCTGTCATTGTTGTGGGGCCCAAAGCAGCTGCCTCATACTTGCCAACTATCCCAGTTTAAATTCCCTCATCACATGAGGTTTTAGTCCCGTGCTGTTTCCTGATATCTGTGAAGTTCTGTTGCTCTCCGCCTCAGAACAGGCGGAAATCAAAACTGCATGGGGGGGGCCCAAAGAAAATTTTTGCCCAGGTCCAATCAATATTAAAGACGGCCCTGCTGCCGTGAGAAATTTCACATAGTGTAACTCAAATTTTAACATAAAAGGGTCACGCCACTAAATGATAAACTTATTAATAAACAATAAATTCTAAAACATATAAGTTCCCCCAGTTGGGGGGTTAAATCCAAGTCCAAAACAACTAAAGAGTCTAAGTGCAAAAAGGAAAAAGAGAACAGAAGACAATCCCCTTAAGTGTTCATATAAACTTGTGGATATAATATATATATATATATATATATATATATATATATATATATAATGAGCATCCATCACCCTTGAAGAAATATGAACCGTAACACCACCACCTCTTATGGAAGGAATACAAGCTTACCAGCTATATATGACCCTCTATTTAAAGAAAGGTCAGCGGAGCATATGACCGAACAGCCTAGCCTGGATAATCCCAGAGCGGTTCCCCACAGAGGCAGATGGTGAAATAATAGCGGTCAGCTCAGCATCATCCCAAATGTTTAACCACCAGAACATAAAAGAGAAATTCTCTGAATATTGTGAAACCTTATTGATGAATTTATTGACATTTAAAAACACACTTACATCAATGCATCCGAGATAGATTCCTTGCTGAAACATGAAACATAACACCCATACTTCCGGTAACACAAACGCTACCTCTCTACGCGCCTCGTCACAGGTGCCCCATGCCCTTGACGTCCCCTTTGACGAAACGCGCAGGGCAGAGCGACATCATTGCGTGTTCATATTTCCGGAAGTGCGGGTGTTGTGTTTGCTGGTGTGTTTCCGATCACTGTCTTGCTGCATAACCCCAGTGTGTTTGAGCTTGAGGTCATGAACTGATGGCTGCACATTCTCCCTTATGATTTTCTGGTACAGTGCAGAATTCATGGTTCCATCAATTCTGGCAAGTCATTCAGTTCCTGAAGCTGCAAAACAGCTACAAACCATCACATCACCACCACCATGTTTGACTGTTGGTATGATGGTCTTTTTATGAAATGCTGTGTTAGTTTTATGCTAGAGGTAACGCACACCTTCCAAAAAGTTAAACTTTTGTCTTATTAGTCCACAGAATATTTGCCCAAAAGTCTTGGAGATAATCAAGATTTTTTGGGCAAATGTGAGACAAGCCTTTGTGTATTTTTTGGTCAGCAGTAGCTTTCGTCTTAGAACTTTTCCATGGATGCCATTTTTGTCCAGTCTCTTTCTTATTGTTGAATCATGAACATTGACCTTAACTAAGGCAAGTGAGGAATGCAGGACAAGTCTCGAAACCGAACACTGTAGGGTCACAGCATAATATTGCAGCACAGTCTGACCATATCATAGTCTTAATTCCATTAGTAGTCCAATGTCCAGCAGTGCCCCTTCCAGCGGGCCTACCAGGTGGTGGGCACACAGTCCATTTGGGGTACTCAGAGCTATTGGCATAAATGTTCCTCCACGTCCCCTGCAGCTTCACAAAATAACTTACCGGTTACCCTTGGTAGGTCAGACCCTTGGGCTTGTGGGATGGGGAGGGAATCTCATTCTCTGAGGCCTCCCAGAGTTTCCCTTTCATGAGCGCTTTGAAAAGCTGCCCGTTTGTCATCCAAGGTGGCTTTGGGACCGAGGATGGCCATCTTCTCCTCGAACCAAGTGATCCAAGGACTCCTGGGATCTGGGCCATCTGACCCAGGGAGTCTATAATCAAGGTGTGGTGCATCCATGCTGTCTGCCCCTTGAAGGCTGGCTTCTTCAATAGCAGTGACCAGTTCATCTTTGGACAGACCCCTGCAGGTAAGGCCTAGTTCTCAAGCTCTTTCATGCAAACTTGCGACAGTCCAATTTCTATATTCACCACCCTGAGTTAGGTTCAGGTTTAGGGGGCTGTTACTCTCCATCATCCTCTTTGGTGTTCTGATCTGTACGCTGCCAACCGGTTTCTGATAGAGATGTGGGTAAAACAGAACATATGCGGAGATCAAGAGGAGTTTTAGGGCCCCTGGCAAAGGGGTTCTTTATTATCGGGGGTGGGGGGGCTGAAAAACAGGAGAGTCAGATAAGAGGAAGGCCACAGGGCAATAATGCCAACACCATGAGAGACATGCAGAAATATAACAGAGTGGCAATAGGGCAAATCAAGGGATTAGTCCTGAGTCATATGGCAACAATCCATACACACCCAGTAGCAGGCCACAATCTGGTACAGCAAAGGTTAAGCCCTGGGGCACAGGGCAGGAATCCAGGGCAGAAGGGATTTAGTCCAGAGTCACAAGGCAGCAATCCATGCAGAGTGAGTAGCGGGCCATAATCTGATGCAGCAAGGATTTAATGCAGGATCACAGAGCAAGAATTAAGGGACTCACCAGCCAACAGTGGCCTAAGTGGAGGAAGTCCAGGCAGAGTGTCAGGGAAAAGGAGGTCCAGATGGCAGAGGTCCTTCACAAACCCGTCATGGGTCCTTAGAGGGCTTTGTGGCTTGGCCTCTACTTCAGTGCCAGCAAGACTGCGGTTGGAGGAAGAGCAGAAGATAGAGTGGAGTGTCAGGATCCAGAAAGCCACCAGAACTACAAGCCCCAGCAGTGCAGAAAGCAAAGACTGTCTCAGCAGTTCCATTTATTTTTTTGTCTCCTTCTAAGGAGACTTGCAGCCATGAGCTCCTCTATTCATCACCCAAGTAAACTCTCTACAGTCTGATACGCTTCTTTGTTATCTAGGTACTTTGAATTCAGCCAGAGACCTCACCTCAAATTCAGGTGGTACTGAGGGGGTGTTTATATCCATGTACAGTATACACGTACAGTATACAGGTATAGTATACAGTAATTTATGCTTTACCTACTGAGTGCAGCCTCGTGTCCTACCCCCTGTGGGGGGCACAGGACCTCACAAAACAATTAGGCAGATAAATTGACTTAGTTACACGCTGCATCTGGGTTAGAGACTGTCAATTTCATAAATCAAAAGAAAAATCCAATATTTCTGACCTCTGGTACAATATATATATATATATATATATATATATATATATATATATATATATATATATATATACATACAGTTGTGCTCATAAGTTTACATACCCTGGCAGAATTTATGATTTCTTGGCTATTTTTCAGACAATAAGAATAATAACACAAAAACTTTTCTTTCACTCGTGGTTAGTCTTTGGCTGAAGCCATTTACTACCAATCAACACATTTATAGATAATAACACCAGAGATTGTTGATCCAATAAATATCCAATTTCCTTCTGGGGGGAATCAGGAAGGAATTTATTTTTCCATTGCTGGAGAAAACTGGACTATACATTATTTGTTTTTGCTGTCTTCTGGGTCAATAGTGTATTTTGAGATTTTCTATACCTTTTGTTTCTGTTGGTTAAACTAGATAGATTGGTGTCTTTTTCAATCTATGTAACTTACAGCTGGTCCACTCATTTACCAAGGGTTTCCCTTCTCCATGCACAAAACTAAATTAAAAGTTAGATAATATAATTCCCTTACCTCCAACTTCCACCTATGGAGCCTCGGAAAGGGCGACTTGACTCCTTCTGGAGAAAGATGCTTTTGTAGTGAGCTAGGCTGTCATCTTATGAGATTTTGGCAACTCCGCTTTAAAATCACAACAATGGTGACATCACTTTATGCTGTATGGAAGTATATTACCTAACATTTTTAAGTTGTAGCGATTTCTCATGAGGTAGGGTGATGTAAGTAGATTAGTGAATTTTGTTAGTGCTGCAAGGTTCCCTTTAAGATTAATGCATGGCTTAACACTGTCGTTATCAGGTGCTTGGTTGGGTTGTGTGCATCATAAGTTTTTCCTCTGCCAGTGTTACTGCTGGGTTTAATAAGTTAAAGTGATACTAAAGTTTTTTTGTTTTTTTTAAATAACAAACATGTTATACCTACCTGCTCTGTGAAATGGTTTTCCACAGAGCAGCCCTGATCCTCTGCCGATGTTCTTGGCCCCTCCCTCCTGCTTAGTGCCCCCCACAGCAAGCAGCTTGCTATGGGGCACCCAAGCCAAGCTGCAGCTCCATGTGCCCATTCAGACACGGAGCTGCGGTTTGGCCCCAGCCCTTCTCTCTCCTGATTAGCTAACTGACTTTAATTGAGAGCAGCAGGAGCCAATGTCGTCACTAAAATTGGCTGTGCAGAGCCAATCAGGAGGGAGACTAACAGACGGTCAAGACACTTGTGGACATTACTGGATAGAGAGGGGGTTTCAGGCAAGTAAAAGGGGGGCTTCTGCACATAGAGGGCTTTTTATCTTAATGCAATCTTTAAGGTAAAAAATATAGTGAATTTTAGCCTAGTTCCTAATGAACTAGACAAAATTTATCAAATGATGAAACATTTCTGGAGGAATCAGATGCAGCCACTGTTTAGGTATTCTGCTTCTGGCGGTGGCTGTTAGAATACAATAGGTGCAGGGGATTCTTCTATCTACACTGTATGGCATTGTGAAGGAAGAAAAACATCCAAGCCTGTATGGCCAAGTTAAGCTCATAAGTATTTGACATGGTCTGCTACAATGATCCTGAAGTTATTATACCACTGTTGTTTAGTTTAGCTCTTTGTATTAGTAATGCAAATACTTTTTAGACATAAGTTTTAGACTATTGTGATTAAAATTGTATTCTCCAGATGCTGTTTATTACCACGGAGAATGGAATAAACTGTTCATGATGGCATTAGCGCTATACACGGCTTCAATGTCATTTCCTAATCTATAATACAATTATACTTCAAAAGTAATGTGTTCACTCCCTAGAAAAGCATATCTATACTTTGTTATGTTCTTATTCATACTTCCACAGCTTCAGCTTTTATTCAAGATTAAGAGCTTGGTGGTAATCCGAGCAAAAACCAGCAACAGGTAAAAATCAGTGTAAGTGCTATCCTAGAAATACTAAAGTCAGAAAGACAACTTAAGACAAGCAGCAAAAAAAAAAAACAGAATTACAAACACTGGAGCACCTTAAAATTATGGATTAGCTTGAAAAAAAAATCCCTACAGCTTTACGGCTAATTTACACCAGCCGCTGCGTTACAAATCAGCACCTGGTGTGTTGTGCGGTCCGTTCTGATCTCGGTGCATCGCACTGTTCAATCATTATTTTTTTATTTTTTTATGAACTTTATTGAAATGGCACAGAGACTAGTTCAATTGCTGGCTGCAGGGTGCAAGGTGGTGGATTGTGTTACAACTTGGTCAGCTTAAACATGTATTGCAATATATGTGAACTAAATATCCCTGTTTTTGATTACATAGTTGCTGTAGCAGTGTGCAGAGGGTCCATACAGAATTTGTAATGGTGGATTGCCTAGCACTTTTCTGTGCTGGAAAGGATTGCATGCATTACTTTTTCCCAATGCACACCACCCCATTGCAGTGGAGTGAACTGGGTACACAGGAGACAAGGCAATATGTCTTGTCATGTGGTTCTGTTTTGAAAGAACCTTTAGTGACATTGCTGTAATGAAGGATGTCCTACATTGTGTAGGCAGCTGGATTCTGGATAAATCTTCATTGCAGGGATGTCTGTCCTCTTCCTGTCTCCGAACTTCCAGAGCTGCAATGGGTAACCGCACTTCAGATCTTCAGCAAAACAGCAGTTCAGATGGTCTGATGGGGACATGCCCTCTCCTTCCTCCTCCTTGACTGAGAAAAGTTCTGTCATTGATTACATTACATTTACAATATGTGGATAGGGTAGAAAAAAAATTGTGACCGATTAGACTCTGCACATTCACAGATCATGTTACAAGCAATCAACAAAAGAATGTTTCTCAATGGAGAAGGAAGAAGGACCATTTGTACTGCTGTTCTGCCTGAACACTCCAAGCTGTTAATCATCACAGCATGAGAGGTTTAGAGACAGGAAGAGGACTGGAAATCTCTGCAGTGAAGATTTCTCTAGGATCCAGCTATCTGCCAGTAATGGGACATACTTCATTACAGCTAAGTAATGTGACTAAAGCTGTAGTTTTTTTTTTTTTAGCTAAACTTCAAGTGATCATTGAAAGCCCATGCGTAAATTTCCTCCAATTCCCTATTGTGAAGCAGCTAAAATTCTGTCTCATTCATGCTACTGACAAATGTAGTTAAAACACAGTTACATTAATATTTATATCTACCTCCTAAAATGATGAATCGCTAAAACACTGAACCTGAGATATATATCAATGCTAAGTACTCACATTATGTTTGCACTCTGCTGCTAAATAATGCATCAGGCCATAATGAGCATATTATTTAAGAGGTGTCTCGATACCCTCCTCAGTTACTTTGCTCATTCAAGAGAAAAATTTATTTTAAACAGCAGATTAATTTTAAGAGACAAAAATGATTATTATCAATTTACTGTAATGAGACTTGGATCGCAGTGTAGATACTGATATATTAATCACTGTCACACAAACCAATAAAGCGATTATTTTTTCAAACATCTGTCATAAGAAAAGAAGAAAACTAATATTAAGATTCATTTTAGATCAGTGCAGCTTGGTTTTGTTACCCTTAGTAGTGTATTTATTAAAATTTTTCATAGCTATTCGTCCATCAAAACTGCATATAAATTCTGTATTAATGTGTCAAAATCAAATGTTCTTAGGCTACATTCTTTGCATATCAAATGTGTGCATGGGGAAAATAGTCAGTGTCACCTAGTGTCCATGATGCAATATCACAGGAAATAAAAATGCTCCATCTAGTGGTCATAATGCAGTATTTTCTACATTCACATATTTGAACCACAGGGAATTTACCCAGAGAACATTTGATTTTGCTCCATTCGCACAGAACACATTTTCTTGCACTTTTGATGAATGAACAGCTATGCAAAAAGTCACAAACACACTTCATAACATGGATATTTTGGGGAAGTTTAGCTTCATGCAATGAGAGGAAAGCTCTGACAGCCATTCATTTAAAATGAGCAAACAGCAGAGGGTTGTCATGTAATGGGGTGGGACATGCCGTACCTGTGTTTCCCACAGAGAAAGGTGCATGCACCCGCAGGGAGACTGCATGGTAATTTTCACCAAGCAATTTCCCTGCGGTTCTTGCACCTGCACTGCAATTTTACATGCGTGGGGGTTCCATTCAGAATGAATGGCAGCCCTGTGTGTTTTCTGACAGCAGCGCATTTTCACTGCTGGCTGCGGGTGCAGAAATCGCTGAGATTCCCAGTCCTGCACACATAGGTGTGAACATAATCTAAATGAACTTGCTGTGTGGTGTAATCCACCAGCATCCATCGGATGATGAAATATATTATTTAGATGGGCTGAATTTAATTAAGTCTTCCTCAAGCAGACCTTCGCTCCACTTTCCACAGTAGCATTCTTCCCTCAATTTCACATTCATATACAATGCTCAGCATAAATGAGTACACCCTTTTTGAAAAGTAAGATTTTAATCAACATCTCAATGAACACAAAAAACATTTCCAAAATTTTGACATAACTGTTTTATAGAACATTTGTTTAGCTCATTATATGAAAGTAAGGTTAATATTATAACTTAGATTACAAAATCTTCAGTTTTACTAAAATTATTTAATGCAAAAATGAATAAGCCCTGCAACAAAACTACTACATCTAGTATTAGGTATCATCTCCATGATTTGTAAGGACAGCGCCAAGTCTTCTAGGCATGGAATGTTGGCAACATATTGCAATATCGATTTTTTTCCATTCTTCAAGAACGACCACTTTTAGAGCCTGGATGCTGGATGGAAAGTGATGCTCAACTTGTCACTTCAGAATTCCCCATAGGCGTTCAATTGGGTTCAGATTAGGAGACCTTCTTGGCCACTGAATCACTTTCATCCTGTTCTTCTTCAGAAATGCAACAGTGGACTTATATGCGTGTTTTAGATCATTGTCATGTTGGAAAAGTGCACGATGACCAAGGGCACAGAGTGATGGTAGCATCTTCTCTTTCAATATAGAGCAGTACATCTATGAATTCATGACACCATCAATGAAATGCAGATCCCTGACGCCAGCAGCACTCATTCAGCCCCACAGAAGGCCAGGACGCTGCCACCACCATGTTTCATTGTACCCCTGACTTTTGCAATGCCATAGTTTTGAAGCCATCAGTTACAAAAACATTTATCTTGGTCTCATCACTAAAGTACAAGTACAGAGTCCCAGTAGTCTTCTTGTTTTTGGGCCATGCAACTTGTAAGTGGGCTATTTTGTGCATGGGCTTTAGGAAAAGCTTCCTTCGTAGACGACACACAGGCATGCCATTTCTCTGCAGTGTACACCATATTGTGCCACAGGAAACAATGACCTCAGTTTGGCTCTCTACTTCTTTAACTAAATGCAGTGAACTTGCGTGGCAATTTTCTTCATCCCTTCTCATCAGAAGATGGTCCTCTCAAGGTGTTAACTTCCGTGGATGTCCTGGACGTTTCTGTGAGATGGTTGCAGTTCCAGCTTTGCAAAATTTTTGCATCACTTTTGCTACAGTATTCTGACTGATAAGTAAACCTTTGCTGATCTTATTGTAGCCTTCACCTTTCTTGTGTAAAGAAATTATTTTCTTTCTCAGGCCTTGTGATATTTCTCTTCCATGTGGTGCCATTGCCAACAGCATAAAATGGAAAGGGATTTTCTTTGTCAAGTAATGCCCCTTTTATAACCAACTGTCTGCTGGACACGTTTAATGAACCCACCTGTAGTTGAATTCTTGTTAATTGGGATTTTGTTGTTTAAAATTTAGCTTAGCACTAAAGACTGGGGTGGGTGTATTCATTTTTGTAAAATGATCTTGAATGAATTTTTTTTTAGAAAAAATACTGATATATATACACACACACACACAGTATATATATGTGTGTGTATATATTTATTTTTCTTCTTCTATAAATACTTTTTTTTTTTTTTTTTTTTTAACTGTATATATACCTTACGTAGGTGAGAATGGCATAGCCTTCCACTTTACACGTCCCAGGAGGCTTTGACCAATCTACAGCACATGCACCATGACATCAGGGGGCTGGCTGCAAGAACGAAGAAGAGACAGTCGACTTCAAGTGACACCAGGAAGGAACTTGGTGGTGCTGAAGGCCTGGTTCACACCTATGCATTTTTTGTGCAGTTTCAGTTTTGCAGAAACACTCTACAGTCCATTTAACACGGTTTCCTATGGATGTAGTTCACAGTGGTGAATTTTATGAAAAGGGCCAGGGACTTTTTTTTTCCTGGTTTTTGTTTCCATAGACTTCAATGGATCAAAAACTTGTACTGAAAAATGCTAAATGCACCTGCAATATGCAAACTGGAACCTGTATAGGTATGAATCAGGCTGAACTGGATGTGCAGCAGCAGAACAATGCTGGATTTGTTAGGCGGCTAAGTGTATTGAGGATAACCCAGTGATCAAGGGTGGATTTTTTTTAAATGAAATTAATGAGCCTAGTAATTTTTCTTTTGGGCAAAGAGATAATAAACTCTTTCCATCTTACTGCAGCTCTTCCCCTAGTTGATGATGTGGACATAGAACATTGAATAATTAGTTTATGTTAGAGATTTGTGGGTGGCAAAAACAATTAGGTAAAACAGGTAAACTGTGCCTGTATCAACAAATTAATCTTGGGGGGGCGTGGCCGGCCGGAACCGAGGACGGACGCTTGTATCTAGAGCTCCGTCTGTCTCTCCAGAATCCGTCGCCATCCTCCGCAGCGGATCGCCACAGACTCCCATAAACTAGCCCATCTTGTCCGCAGGGCCCTGCTTCACAGATCGGGGTGGTTTTTGGACATTCCCTGCCACCCGTGGGCCGCAGAATTCGGCCCGTTGCGGCCGCTACAAGCCGCCTCACTAGACTCCATTTTGCGGCCTTCCAGGCCTACTCGAGCACCGGCCTCGCCTGCGGAGCATACCGAGGACCGCTCCGCCGGCGGATTCGTGTCATCCGGGGAGGAGGATCCCAGCCGCTGCATCCACCAGAACGGGAGCCTCCAGGGAATTCCCTACTCAGCCTTCCTCTGGCCTGGTAAGTCCTCTAAGGGGGCCGTTTGGACCTGACATCCTAGCCCTCCCCCTCCCTATCGCAGGGTGGGCGCATCTTTGGGGACACCACAAGACATTTCTGAGGGGCTGAATTCCCCATCTGTCCACAGCGGGCCTAGTTAGTACCTTCTGCTGCCCTCTCCAGGCAAGGCCCAGGCTCCGGCCTACACTGGATGCTGGAGGCCATATTGCTACACCCTGCTACACCCAGCATAACATAGTGGCTTTTACCACAGCCTAACAGGGAGTGGGGGAAGTGGCTCCTCCTGGAATTGTTTGTACCCCTCATCAGTTATCATCATGATCTTTATCATCTTTAACCACTGTGACTGTTAAATGAGTTAAAGGGTCTATCTACTCCCCACGACCCCCGCTAAGCCACGCTAGCTATTAACAGCTCCGGGGGTAAGCTTTCCTTTTCTTTACAGTACCAAAGCGCCCCATGGGAAAAATTGGTCAGCAACAGGAACATTACAAACAAATCCCTGATCAGCAGACAAGGCCTATCATGGATCGTTTTGTTACCAAATCTCAACCTATACCCTCTCATTCCCCTCCGGATCCTTTCTCCAACATGGATTCGCCTCTGGGGATCGGGGGTTCTGACACCCCCCCAGCTATTGTTTCCCAGGCCTCTGAACCAGGTCCGCCTCCAACGCAGGGGATTCTTACACCTGCTATTTTGGATGCCAAGCTGGATGCCAAATTACAGCTTTTGCTCCAACAGATTACAACTAATGTCTCAGCCGAGGTTAACAAGCTTGCGGTGGAACTGAGAAAGGAGATTAACCAGCTGGGTGAGCGCACGGACACACTCGAAAATAAATTTGACGAGATGGTTAGCTATGTCCAGGCCGTCGAAGAGGACAACCATAACCTTCGCCTCTCAGTCTCCCAACTACAGCTGCAACAGGAGGACCTGGAAAATAGAGAGAGA
Organism: Lithobates pipiens; assembly: GCF_037356315.1. Taxonomy (NCBI): domain Eukaryota; kingdom Metazoa; phylum Chordata; class Amphibia; order Anura; family Ranidae; genus Lithobates; species Lithobates pipiens. The sequence goes on along the minus strand of NW_027507784.1, from coordinate 111,019,532 downwards.
CGTCAGAATTTGCGCTTTAGAGGTATCCCGGAGACTGTGGGAGACGCCGACTTACGTCCTTACCTCCTAGGCCTTTTTAACACCTTGGCCCCTACGGTCGTGGACATAGACTGGCGCCTTGATAGAGCCCACGCTCTCTGGCCCCCAAGCCTCCTGCTGGAGCCCGGCCCAGGGATGTTGTTGTCCGGTTCCACTTCTTTGAAAGCAAAGAGGCATTGATCCAATCCACGCGTAACAAACCTCAAATCCTCTACAAAGGGGTGAAATTGCAGATTTTTAGCGATCTTTCTCCCATCACCCTGGCTAAACGCAGGAACCTCCGGCCGATCACTTCCTACTTGCAACACCATAAGGTTCCGTATTATTGAGGGTTTCCCTTTCGTCTGCTGGTGTCAAAAAATGGAGCTCAGCATACCTTACGGGATCTTCATCCTTTTTAAAGGGCCTTGGACTCCCCCACCCCCCCTTCCTGAGGAGGACATACACCCTGCTGAAGCCCAGATTTGCCCACTCCCCAATACTCCAAGCCGCATCTGGACACCCGTGAGGAGCAAATCCAGGAGGCATCTCTCTACACCTCAGCGCCTACGGTTCTCCAAACAACCCCTCTGAACTCCCCCGCCAGATCCTACTTGGTTCAGTTCTGTACGCTGCTTGTACTCCCTCATCTTTTCGCTTTCCCCTGTGAATTTGAACGGAGAGGTTTCTGTTGCTATAATAACACTAAGTTTGTCCTTTGTCTTGTTAGTTCAGGCTGGGACTATTTTTCCCCATCCCATGGGGCTTCGTCCTTTCAAATGATTATATGTTGTTAATGCTATATGCAAATTTCCACTCTCATAAGGAGAGTAGATGGCCCTTCCACTTTTAAGTTCGACCACCTCCGGTGATCGTCCGGCCATGACCCTCTTGGCCTGGGTTGGTACCCTGGGCCTCCTGAGGCACATAATTCCCTAAGGTCCTCCAGACGATTTATTCTTTTTTGTTTTTTCTCTCTTTTTTATTTTTCTGATTCTTTTGTTAATGTTTCTCTTCAACGTATTTTGTTCTAAAATGTCCATTTTAACAGCTCTGTTTCACTGGTTTCTTATGCATTACATAGGTTGGTTTGGCCTCAGGCTACCCTGGCCCTGGATATTCCTTTTGTTCTCCCATCGCCTGGGTATAACTGACGCTATTGTCACATTCTGTCGAATGACGCCCTGGTTCAATGTTGCTTATATTTGGTTGTACTATAACCCCCAGGTATTTACACAGGCTTATCTATTTGATTTGCCCTTATGGCCTTAAAACTTTTGTCATATAATGTGAAGGGCTTAGGCTCTATACGTAAGCGCTGGCTGGCCCTGAAGGAATTCAGGTCCTCCGGTGCGGATGTGATTATGTTGCAAGAGACCCATTTTAAAGCAGAAGGCTCCTTTAAGTTTGCCTCCAAACACTTCCCTATCTCCTTCCTAGCCTCTGATCCCACAGGCAGGGCAGGAGTTGCGATCCTGATCAAAAAGTCATGTCCCATTAAGGTTAAAAAAATCCCATGCTGACCCCCATGGTAGATTCCTAGTCTTAGAGTGTCAATACTTCAACACCTCTCTGACCCTCGTCAACTTGTATGCTCCTAATGTTGGTCAGATTGACTTTCTTAGTGGCCTGTTTGACTCCTCCCATTACCCATCACAGCCCTTTATGATAGTCGGCGGGGACTTTAACTTGGTAATGTCTCCCTCCAGAGATAGACAAACTCTGTTTTCATCAACACTCCCCAGGAGGATTGCCTCCCAAACTACCTCCTTCCGTCAGCTTATTAGATCCCACCGGCTTTTCGACTCATGGAGGATTAAACACCCCACGGCTCAGCAATTTACCTTTTACTCTCCAGTTCATAAAATGTATTCACGGCTTGATCACTTTTTTATATCCGCTCCTCTCATCCCACACGTGGTTGAGTCTGAGGTACTGCCGATTACCTGGTCTGACCATGCCCCCATTACCCTAGGCCTCTTGCTCACCCAAGCCTACCCCAGATCTTGCCATTGGCGGCTTAATAATCACCTCTTACAGTCTGAAAGCTCCCGCTCTGTCCTTGCGAAGAGCCTTACGGAATTCTTCCAATTAAACAAAGGGTCGGTTCCTGATTGTTCCACCCTGTGGGAAGCCCACAAGACCGTTTTTAGAGGCGCTTGTATTGCAGAGAGATCTAGACTGAAGAGAGACAGAATCGAACATATTCGATCGTTAACTACTGCTCTTCTCTCGGCTGAGCGGAGGCTTTTGGGCTCCCCCACGGTGGAGAGGCTGCGGAGAGTCACTCTACTTAGGGAACAGATTAAAACGGCGCAACTCGATTGGGAAGCCAAATCGCTGCTCTGGATGAAGCAGAAATTCTACGAATTTTCCAATAAACCCCATAAAATGTTAGTTAATAAATTACGTCCTCGCGCATTCAATTTCTTTCCTGAGTTCCTCTCCCGGCCTGACGGATCTAGGACCTATTGCCCCCGTGAAATCTCAAACATTTTTGGCGATTTTTACCATAAACTCTATAATTGTCTATCCCCAGAAAATAATTTTCACTTTACACAAGAGAAATTTAGGTCCTTTTTCTCCAACCTGAAACTTCCCAAGCTCTCGTCTAGTGATTTAGAGGCCCTAAATAAATCAGTAACGGCAGAAGAGCTCTCTGATGTAATACGGAAGCTCCCAACGCATAAGTCACCCGGACCCGATGGCCTCCCCTATTTCTACTATAAAACCTACCTACATTTTGGGACCACACATGCTCAGTCTTTTTGATTCTCTACTAAAGGGCACCCCTCCTCACCCCCACTTTTCACACTCTTTCATCTCAGTCATTCCCAAGCTGGGTAAGGACCCTTCCATCCCAGATAATTATAGGCCTATAGCCCTTCTGAATTCGGACTACAAGATATTTACGAAAATTCTTGCTTCTAGACTATCAGTCCTTGCCCCCAAACTTATCCATAGAGATCAGGTGGGTTTTGTCCCTGGCAGGCATGCCGGAGACAACACTCGCCACACAATTAATCTGGTTGACCTTCTGGACAGGACCAACAAATCAGCACTTTTACTTAGTTTAGACGCACAAAAGGCCTTTGATAGGCTTAGCTGGCCTTATATGTTCGCCACGCTCAAAGTATATGGGTTTAAGGGCCCTTTTTTTAACGCACTTGAGGCTTTGTACTCAATGGTTACTGCTCAGGTACAGATGTCGTCCTTCTTGTCGCCTCGCTTCCCCTTGATAAACGGTACTCGGCAGGGGTGTCCTCTATCACCACTGTTATTTATCTCATGCCTAGAGCCCTTAGCCGAGGCTGTGCGATCCCACCCAGATATTAGTGGGGTGGTGATGCGACAGGGGGAGTATAAACTATCACTCTTCGCGGACGACATCTTGCTAACTATTACCAATCCACAGGTCTCCCTCCCCTCATTGCATAAGTTATTGTCATCCTTTGGGGTATCTCTGGTTACAAAGTTAACACCTCCAAGACTGAGGCCCTTCCCATTCACATACCCGCTACACAACTCTCTAGACTGAAAGAAACGTATCCTTATAGATGGTGCAATGACTCCCTCAAATACCTGGGGGTCGTTTTGACTCCCTCTTATTCCCACCTGTTCCGTGCAAACTTCCCTGCCCTGTTTCAGGATATAAATAATTCCCTACTGACCTGGTCTAAATACCCTTTGTCCTTACTGAGCAGGATTAACGTCCTTAAATTGTCAGTTTTGCCCAGACTGCTCTACCACTTTGAGACACTGCCAGTTGCCATCCCAACCTCACAGCTTAAACTTCTTCGAAGGCGTTTTCTGAAATTTATATGGGCTGACAAGTCTCATCGCTTTGCCAGTTCAGTGGTGTTTGCGCCTAGAGATCGGGGAGGATTGGGGGTTCCGGCTATCGTGAAATACTATCATGCTACCCACTTACGAATCATTGCTACCTGGTCCTCTCTTAGTGCCACGAGTCGGTGGGCTGCTATTGAGAAGGGAGTCCTATAACCGGTTCACCCGTGCTACTTGATCTGGGGAATCCCATCCCCACTACACCCTAACCTTAGACGTCAATGCACGGCCCCAATGTCCTTTACCTTGGACCTGTGGCAAAAGTGCAACAAAAAGTACTCCCTCTCCTGAGCCTGCCCCCCTCTTACGAATGTCTTGTTTAACCCTATCATTCCTGATGGCCTGTCTCTGGGTAGGATTTCTCCGTGGCTAGATCCCCCCCTTTTTCAACTCAGAAACCTTGTACACCCTGTTTCACGTAGACTTCATGCTTTTGAGACTTTACGTGAAAAATATAACATCCCTAAGCACTCGTTTTACTTTTACCTACAGGTTAGACACTTCTTTAGTTCCAAATCTCCAACTTTAATCCTTGACAGTCCCACGGCCTTTGAGCACCTTTGTGCTCAGGGCCCCCATCAACTACGTTTAATTTCCTCTATTCACCGAATCCTCCATGAGTCGACTCCTTTAATGGAACTTACACATCTATATATGGGTAAATGGTCTCAGTTGTTGGACAAACCTATCACCCTACAGACATGGGATAGGATTTGGACCTCTACCTTTAAATCCTCCAAGTGTGTCACACAAAAGGGAAACGGCAATAAAAATCCTCATGCTTTGGTATATAACCCCTCTGCCTCCCCACGTTGTTGGTGTTGTGGACTTGACGTTGGGTCACTGTTCCATATTTTTTGGAAATGCCCCCTGATACGACCTTTTTGGACAGCGGTGGGGTCATTGGTAGTGAAGGTGATGGGGGCGCCCCTCCCGATCGATCCCTTACATTGTTTGTTGGGTCTCCCTGTCACGGGCCTACCTAAAAAATACCAACCGGCTGGTCTCCTACATTTTATTAGCTGCTAAGAGGCTTGTCCCGTTGTGTTGGCTGTCTGGTGCAACTCCTCCCTGGCCTAGATTTCTTCAATTGGTGTCTGAGATTCGGAGAATGGACTCTGACGGGCTCGGTGCACGATTTGATTCCCCAGTTTGACAAAGTGTGGGAACCGTGGGATCGGTCGGAATATGGTTCCCCCCTACTTGCAGACCCCTTTGATCGCAGCTGACGGTCGTAGCTCCTCCTTGTTGGCTACTTCTCCCATCTTCCAACATATAATCCTTCAGGTAACTCAGACCCTTCGGGGATTCACCATAATGACTATGTAATTGTTTGGTTGCTTTGGCTTTCTCTGGCCTCAGACCTTCTGTTGAACGGAATTATTCGTTTTGGTTTACTCAAACTGCTTGTTACTCACTGTTTAAGATATGGATATGTAGTTCACCCTTATGCCTGCATATGTGGACATTATTCTCTGTCTTCTGTAATCACTGTTAATATTATTATAGTGTATTTGCTATGAAAATTAATAAAAATTACAATTATTAAAAAAAACGAATTAATCTTGTAAAATTTTCTTGAAAATAATGTAAAAGCCAAATGCTCAGGATTGGCAACACTTCCACTTTTGTGATCATTTATTTTCTCTAGATTACATTTTTTTTTAACCTTTATTGTGCTACAATATATTCTGTTTAGTCACTAAAGAGCACCTCCCAGTCTAACTGAAATTTCCTACAGCTTTTTGAACAGAATGATGTGTCGCTATACTGACATTTAGCGGTATGCAAAACTTTAAGCATGAGCTATTCAGCTCTGTAAAAGCAAAGCATTTTTAGCAAAGCAACTAGAGCTCCACTTTCTGGCTAGAATAGTATGCATTAAATAATGAAGCAGACCTTGCACTAAAAGGCAAGGTGCTTACATCAGATCTTCCTATCTTTAAAATTATTACATGGTATCTAACTTTACACATCCATGGAGAAATTATAGCTAGCTTGTAGTGGCAATGTTTAAGTTTCAGTGAAATTTTGGGAAAACACTGTAAGGATTGCAATATGTAAGGATATCAAATCTCATGAGAAGATGCTCCTGAACTGTTCTGAAAAATCTTCTCGTAAGATCTTGGGATACTCAGCATTCTCAGAATCTCACCAGAGGAATTGCAATGTCAGCCTCTCCAGTGCAGAAGCCTCTGTACAAGTAGAGTAGGCTAAGAGGACATTGCATTTTAGTGTAAAGTCCACTTTATTATGCAATAAATAAATCCAAATTTATCAGATTTTCCATCCTGTTTCCATCCAATTGCCCCATAGAGGAGAGCGGGACTGTGTCCATATCTGCTATGGATAGCGGACCTGTCATCTGCCTGCTCAGTGGAAATCAGCAGAGATCCCTCGCTGAGCAGGTAGATTCCACCTAGCGGAGACACCCGTGTGAAAGGGGCCTTAAGGAAGACCCTGATCAGGACTCTGATGTAATGGGAACTATAATGGGTATTTTTTTTTTTTTGGCTTGCAAATATTTATAAAATTTATGGTGTGACCTTAATACTGGAAAGTTTGGAGACCCCCAATTAAAATACTTGTTTATAATAAAAGGAAAACACTGAAATTGCCTTTCATGAAGTTTACATGCTTTCTGGTGTATATTAGCAACTAAGAAAAGACCATTAAGTTTGTCAAAAAAATACAAATCCTGTATATCAGCATAGTGGTTTGTAAACAATAAATAATTGGAATCGTTTTACAGACAATGTTTGACAGAACCAGGAAAGTTTTGCGGCTCAGCAGGTAATCATTTATTGATGATATGGCCACAGACTCCCCTCTTAGCATGATACACTATAATTACTGATGTACCCATGTTATCATTCCGAGCTCTCGATCAACACATTTCAAGCTGCAAACGAGACAAGTGAACTTTACGAGTCAAATACGAACGTAATTTTCAATATTTATTGCTACATAGTCATTCTCAGATGTCTTGTAGATTGCGCTATCAGATTACAAGCACATCGTAGCTATCTTTTGTGACAATGGTAAAATGCAGAATGTACTGTATTGTTCAGTATGATGTCATACTGAGTTTGTGATTAAAAATTATGCTTTCCAGCTGTTTAGTTTGCACAAAACTCTTAAAGATGCGCAACATGCAATCATAAGCAGTTGCCCAAAGCAGCCAGGTTTAAAATTTTTGTCTTACAGCAGACCCAAGAATGATTTATGGGTTGCAAGTGATTCACAGGGTTCCTCCATTTGAGGCCTACCATGTAATGTTAATTCCTACCACTATCCAAGTATGGTTGCACAGGAAACCCAGTCAGATTATGCTTGCTCTTGACTCTGTATTTATCATTTCTAATAGGTTCAGGATTTACTGTGCAGCGATTTCATGGGTCCATAAAAAATTTGTTCTGCTTATGGTGTTAATAGCGAGGGGCGTTTTTCTTTTTTTTTTTGCTGGCTCGTTAAAGAAAAAAAAAAAAAAAAAAAAGAAGGACAAATCACTGGAGTATTCTCACTCCACATTCTGTTCCTAGTAAGCTTATTCAATAAGATTCAGGGGCTCAAGCTGCACACACTATACAATTTTCTTTAGAACATATGGGCAGGTTTAATATGCCATTAGTGCCTAAACAAATAAAAAAAATTCCTGACAAAGTAAAAGGAAACTCTAAACTTCGCAATGGGAAGATGGTCAAAGAACACTAGCGCAAACAAAAAAGGTGGCATGCATGCAGGAGGGTTTTTCATGTGCTGGCCTACTAGGTTAAAAAGACTGTTCAACAGAGGGTAAAGAAATGTTGATTCTTCCAGAAATCCCACAAGCTTTCAATTTCCTGACATGTGCAGTGTTAGTTCAAGCAGCCTTAAAGCGGAGCTCCACCCAAAAGGGCAGGTTCCGCTTGTCTGCCTCCTCCCCTCCGCTGGCACATTTGGGGATTTGACAGGTACCCGCTCCCACTTCCACCTCAGTTTGCAGCAGCAAAGTGAGCCAGAAGTCCAACCCCCATCCTCCCATTGAGAAAGCACAGCGCAATTCACACGTGCGCAACAGGAAACTGGTTGTGAAGCCACAAGGCTTCACGGAGGGTTTCCCTTAGCCAAGATGGCAGCTTGGCTAATAATCGGTTCGGGTGAGGACCCTGTTGGATGCCTGGACAGGCAAGTACCCCAATAGTAAAGTCAGCAGCTACAGTATTTGGAACTCCAAGACTTACGAGAACTACCCAAGTTAGCCATGTAAACTACAGAACCCCTCCCACTATTATGGAAAGGAGAAGTGGTGGTTTTAAAAAAGTTCTATCCTGGGGTAACAATGCTGATCTTCTGGCAGGATAACCAAGTAAAAAAGTCTGAGCAATTAAAAACTAAATGGAGTCACCACATAAAAAAAAACACACAAAAAACAATACTGATGTATGGATTTTACTTTATTATCACAATGCATAAAGCAACATTCACAAAAAAAAGAAAGAAAAAAAAAAAAACTTAAAAAAAATAAAAAAATCTTATGAATAAGCACTGTAACTTGTTATTAGAACTTAATAGTTAACACATGAATATTCTCTCTTCCCATGAAAAGTCTTTACGAGCAAATGTTTACTAAACCAGTACGTAAAAGCAGTCTCCTGTCACGTTTCAGTCAGTCAGCTGAGGGTCATGTCATAACTTAGTCTGTGGTCTGTAGAAAGAGCACAACACAGTTATGAAAATAGATATCTAAAAACGTGTCATTCACAGAAATTTATCCAAACACTGCATAATCTTCTACTAAACATACTCCTTTACTAATACAAAAGATGCTGATGTCCGTTTAAAAGACCAGTTTCACCTAAACTACTTGTCCATTATGCATCATTGGATATTTGCTGTTTCTTAAAGAGAAAAATGCCTTCAGTGATAAAGTATGTGTGCTTTATTGGATTACTCAGGCCTTATACGCATAATAATGTAATGCCAACTAGCATCTGGTGTTCAGTTTTTCAGGGGTATCACTGCACCAAATTCTAGCAACCAGGTAATGTAGGATGAATTCAAGACATGAGAGCAGCTTTCATAGGATTGGCATGTAGTGAGACAACCGATTTCACTATAGATAAAAATGTACAACTGGCACTGAAACGCTGAATGAAAAAGGAGAATTGGTAAACAAATACAAAGGTCTGAATGATTTTAATCTAAAAAGGGAGGCCATGCGGCCAGTTAAAGTGGTTGTAAACCCTTACATAAACCCAGTGAAGCTACTGGCCGGTAAGACAGTGATTAAACAAATCCTCCCTACATCATTTGTACCTGTTTATCTACAGCCGTCTACAGCTGAAGTTACATCAGCAAGGGGGAGAGAGGCCCCTCCAGAACGGAGGAAAGCCACTTGGTGCTCTTGACAGACATGTACACACTAAAAGGGATATGCTTTGTTCATATTTTAATTCTGAAGTTTACAACCACTTTAATCCTTGCCTCATTCAACATGACAAAATGAAATAAAAAAAATTAATAAAAAAATATATAAACACGACTGAAATACAACCAATGGTAAAGTAAAAACGATTTTTTCCCCCCACAATTTGTATAGCGTAGGGGATTAAGTGTCCCTTTAGGGTCTTTTGACATCTGTGTCATGTTCACCTCCTGAGGAATTCTCCTAGACAGCTGTCATCAGAACAATGATGCCCATTTGATTTTCCTTCTCATTCTGTTCGGATGACAGCTTAAAATTATGGATTTTCCCTGACTGTCTCTGGATCTACTGACTATATTGAACGTTTCAAATTAAGGTAATCTCTGCTGGCATTTTTCTTCTTTGTATGCTTAAACTGAATTTAGGCTTGTGCAGGTTTAAACCGCAATCAATTTCAGAAGTACTGCTATAGGCTGCCAAGAGTATGGCTGTCCTGTATAAATGAATAAGAATGAATGAGGCTGCAATGTGAATGCACAGTATGAAAAGGAACCAGTCAGTTTTTGTGAAGGCTTTGCTGTACCGGGCACCAGCGAACTTTACCAAAATTGGAGAGGAAGGCAAGATAATGGGGTGGTACGGTATATATATTTAAAAAAAAAAAAAATGTTACTAAAAAGGTTTACCTAAAATGAATCCTTTTAGAAAAAAAAAAAAAAGGAGGCAACCTCTTAGGTCCATGCATATTCTAACTCCTTAAGAGGGCAATATATTTAATTAAAAATGGTCAGGAATCAGAACAAAACACCACATTAAAAACTTAAAAGCTTGAAGATCTAATGCTTCCCTAAAACATTGTTGCTTGATACTTGTATCACGTCCAGAAGAGAATGAGAGTAGTTTAAAAGAATTCTGCCAATCTGGAAGCTAGAGAATTAAAATGCTGAATGAATGCCAGGAGAGCACAGCAGCCAAGAATTCTAATGAGGAGCATACCTAGTGTCATGTTGTATGGCTTATATTTACCAGAACACTGAAATGAAGACACTCACTCCTCAACCACACTTCAATATTCAGAGTATCATAACATTGTAAGACTATGCTGTAAAATTAGTTAAAGTTTGAAAGGGAAATGAAGATGTTGGCACTGTAAAAATTCCTATACTATCCAAGACGCTATTTGGCATGACATGAATGATTAATCGTGTCCCCTCCGATTTAGGATTACCAAACACATTTAAAAACTAACCACATGGGAAAGTCAGGGTAGGATCAAGTTGCTCATTTTAACTTAATTCTTCAGTCACTTTTAGGGAATGGAACTAGAGCATACAACTTGCCCATTATGAAATGTTTTCATTTCACTGCCGAACCAGCCACAACGGGATACAAGAATTATCACACAGCAAATTGTGTAAATATTCACCTCAATTATCCAATCATATAAAAAGCACATTTCTGTTTACTTATTTCATCTGTACAGATTTAGGTATTCATCGTAAAAAGGCATTTGGTTTTTACATGGTTGAATAATTAAAATCAATATTTACACAATTTTGTGAATATTCTTAAATGTATTACTAAAACCAGCCCAAATTGTTCCCACCTTCTGGATGGGAGTCTGAAACTAGGATTAAAGGGGATAACCTCAGATCCTGACCATCAAGCTAAAATGTCAGGCTTGGATCAAGAGAATATATCTAAATAAAAAGAAATATAAATCCACTGCAAGTAGGCTATTACAGGTAGAATAAAAAAAAAATAAATAAAAAAAAAAAAAAAAAAAAAAAAAAAAAAAGACAGGCCATATTAAAATTGCTTTTCCACTTCTGCAGTCAAATTGAAATAAACACTAAATTTACAAGTTATTGTTTCTCATTCACATGGCTTTACTTAAAAATAAATAAAAAAAACTTAAATTGCTGCTTAGTTTTATTAAATTGCCCTTACCATTTTACTCCTAGACTAAAAATTTCCCAGTGGAATGCAAGGAGCCTGGGGAGTTAAGGTGTACCATAATTAACCTTGTGTGTACTGTGCTGGAAGATTTTAAAAGGATACGTTCACCTTTTGGGGGGGGGGTACTTTTTTCCTAAGGAGCCTGGAGTTCTGCTTTAAAGTAAGACTGTCTGTTGTATCGAAACAAAAATTATAAAAGAAGCCTGTACTGTGCACCAAATGATTGCGAGAGTTCTTGTCCATAAAAATGACAACGTTTTGTATAGTTAAAAGAGAAGGTTAAATCAAGTTTAATGTCCCTTAGATGGAATATCTGTCTGTGCACCTAGAAATAATTAACGTGATCTAAATTTTTCCCCAGGAGACCATGGCTGAAGCAAAGAAAGCTTTATTGGAGAATCCTATGTGTATTACAAATATAATATGGAGTCTCTAAAATACAACTCTGAGCAAGGCTCACTTGCTCACCAGAGATGCTTTCAATCTAGTACGAGGCCTTCTCCTCAGAAACATCTAGGTATTCTGTGTGACTGGGTTCACATACATAGTGGGGTTTTCTCAAATGTGACTGCAAAAGTGGAAATGTGCTGTAAAATTTCTGAATACCATTCATAAAGGGTCCCTCTTAAAATATAACTGAGCAGGCTTATTTATGTAAAAGGTATATATTTGGTCCTTCATTTAGCTTTAGGCATGCAGAAGCTGGGATACACTATACTGGAGGTCAAAACAGCAGACCCTCAAGCTCAAGTGTCAGAATACAACTACCATATTTAATCGGCGTATAACACACACTTTTTTCCCCCTTAAAAGCAGGGGGAAATCGCGGGTGCGTGTTATACGCAGACCCCCCACAGTTCTGAGCCTCTGGGCAGCTTTTAGCCACCTTCGGCTCTTCAAGGCGGCTTATGGCCGCCTTCGGCCATTATCGGCGGCTTTCGGCGGCCGAAAGCGGCGGAGAACTACCGCGCACCACCGAGATACACATCCGGCTCTGTATCTTGGCGGCGGCATTTTTAAAAAATACTGGTGGACAAGGCTGCAATGGTGGACAAGGCTGCAGATGACACTGACAAGGCTGCAATGATGGACAAGGCTGCAGATGGACAATGATAACGCTGCATTGATGGGCATTTAAATGTAAGTTTTTTTTTTTTCCCCTTAAACTTCCCTCCTAAAAGTTTTTTTCCTTAAAATTCCCTCCTAAACTTGGGGTGCGTGTTATATGCCGATAAATACGGTATATAAAAAAAATAAAATAAAAAAGTGGTGTGACAGTAAACCTTTCGCAAGATGTGCAATTTTAATTTCTCGTTCAGATCGTGAGCCCAACCATGACTAGTTCTCTTTAAAGAACAATCTTTTCTACCACAATTAAAATTTTATTGGAGTAATTAATAACGCTGCAATACACCATTAGAAAAGTATATGTAAGTAATTAAGCATGAAGAAGGGCTCTTGAACCAGATAGCCATTAAAACAACTGTTCCTAAAATAAGTAAACAAAGATTTACCATGCAAAAGGTAAATACGTGCCCCACTGTATGGGGGACTGATCACTGCTGTAATCAGTGGCTTAATAAATCTTTAGAATTTGACATATTTGGGAGTGTTGGATTTCTGGTAACCTCTGAAAATCGATATGTGCTGCAGAGACAGAGCTGGGGGACTTAGGAACAGACGCTCCTGAAAGCATTAAAGTGGGATTAACTTGCACTCCAATAAAAAATAAAACTTTTTCCCATCTAAGCAATTGCAGATCTTTATTGCCGTGGCGTCTGACACGGTAAGCCAGCCTTTTAATCAGGATAGTTTTGATCACAAACTGACCAAAACTATCAACAAGCCAGCAAGTGGATCAAGCCTGCCTTTTGGTTACTCAAAGCCACGGGTTTTTATAGTGCAGCATTTTAACCTGGGGGACCGCACAGGCCAGCCACTGGCATCTTAGCAACCAAGGATTTCATTGGTTGACAAGTAGGACGTTAGGGCACCTGCACAGCATCCTTGGTCTCCCCTTCCTCTGTCAGCATTGGGGTCAAGTTGGCAGAGAAAAAAAAATAAAAAATAAAAAATATTGGAGGGAGAAGAAACACTAGAATACTAGTCAGTACCAGTTGCAAGGGGTGGAGGAATAAATCACTTCCAATGATGGTGACACATGTGGATGTTGCTGCAAGATTCAAAACTATTCGTTTAGTTGTCACGTCTTAGAATGGGGTGCCTTGAGGTTGTATTTAATTTTAAAGGGGTGCCTTGACTGAATTTTTTTTTGCGAAACGCAACTTTATGCAGTACAAATTCATACATGAACATGACCACTGGCTGTCCAGGAAAGGGTCACAACAATGTGTGAATTCCAGTGTATGCCTCTTGGGCACTGGGTACGATTTGCATGTTTTTTTTTAATAATGGGCCTGATTTTACAATAAATAAAAAATTGTAGAACATTTTCAATCCATGGGGTTAATCCTAGGCGTATCTCATGTTGTTATACAGCGGTCATCAATCCTGTTCTCAGGGCCCACTAACAGGCCAGGTTTTATGTATTACCTTGGGGAGATGCAGACTAGAATACTGCAATCACTGAGCAGCAAATGATATCACCTGTGATGTATTTCAGTCATCATGCAAACCTGGCCTGTTAGTGGGCCCTGAGGACAGGATTGATGACCACTGTTATAATACACTTCACGTTCTGTTTTAAAATTGTAAAAAAAAAAAAAAAAAAAACACCCCACCACAGGTTTATTAGCCACACCAAGCACCTCCATCCTACAGATAAAGGGAGAAAATATGTCATCTTATATCTGCAGGGTAGGTTTTTGCATGTCTGTTGACACGTGCAGGGTACAAAAAGTACATGGTAATCTGAAGATTTTCCTTTTTAAGCTGGGTGCACAGACAGACAATCTTATTTAAGGGTCATCTCCTAGCAATTAATAAATCACTACACATTTAGTAGCAATTGATCACACAAATTTGGAACACTGTGCTACCATTAGCAATTAATTACAACCACATGCTACACTTCATTGTTCCCCATGTGCTAGAGATTAAATTGCAGACAAAAAAAAAAAAAAATAATAATAAAAAAAAATAAAAAAAAAAAAAGCGTCACCCCACGTGCATCCTGTCTTACTGCAAAACAGACCCTCTAAGTGAACCTTTACTACATTACCCCTTTCAAAAAATAAAAAAATTCTGAAGAGCACATGCTGCTTCATTTTACCTTTACTGGACAGAAAAGGGACTTCTCCGATTTACATTCCAAAACTAAAATAAAGAGGGACAGCACTTTTCTGATCAGAAATCTTGTACTGCCTGCTTTTAGGAAAATTTACTTTTAAAAGTTTGATTGTGTACATCTTCAGTTTGATGTGAGCCTTATGACAAATCCTCATTACTGTCATGTGACCCCCCCTATGAAAAAAGCCTCAATACTGTCATGTGACTGGTAGACTTCCTTTACTTATATAGCTGAGCCAACCAATTGCAAAACACAACTTTGCCAGAAGAAATATAAAATTGTATTTGGAGTGAAGAAACATTTTAGAAGAAGGATTTTATTAGACGGAGACCTGCTAGGAAGCTCTAGATGGGAAGACTGCACGTACAATACAAGCACGTAACCTAATGAAACACTTACCTGAGACAAGTAAATTTAGTATGTTCTTTGTCTCTTATTGGATTCATCTCTTGGAGACTCGGCTTGCATTACTTTCAGCTTTACACCATTCACCATCTTTCCATGTAACGTGGCAATCGCATCATTTGCACTTGATACTTCAGAATATTTGACATAACCAATGTTCTTCCCCGGCACAATATAAACTTCAATGAAATTGCCGAACCGACTGCAGAGATTTACAAGAGATAATTACCCATATAATACTGTATTTTTTCAGACTCAGTTTTACGCAATAAATACTGACAGTATTTGAAAAAGCAGCAACCGAGGAAAACACTTTTCAGCGACTAAAATTTAAAAGCCTGAAACCTTATTGGTTATAGATGGTTGCCATGCATTCTGCTATGAAAAAAAAAACCCCACCACAGGCAGGGAATTTGTATTTGTAGTACAAACAGAAACCCAATCCATTTCAGTTTGTGGAGGAAGGTGAAGAGTGCCGTGCCTGAAAAGAAAGACTTGAAGACTCCAGCCGGTTGGAGAACCATGTTCACTTTTATGTATGCCATAAAAACATAGCAAACGCATTTTAGGGATCATTCTTCAGGACTTTGGTAGTATTAGATCTGTTGGCCATGAGCGCTGCAGTCTGTGGCCTAGCATGGTATAAGTGTTTTAATAGTACTTCAGAATGTCTACTGTGTTTAGGCACACGGTGCTCTTCACCTATCATCACATGCTCGAGGGGATCCACGAGTCAGTCAAACAATACACAGAATTGCCAGATAGAGAGCCTTCTGGGCCATACGCAGCAGCCTCCCTTACCCTCTACATCAGAGTACTGAAGGCCAATGCGTAGTAAGCCAGCTGCAATTGTTTACATGCCAATGAAACACTACAAGGTCATAAGGTTTAAAAGGAGGGCACTGTTGGCAGCCTGAGAGTTTGACACTTCCATTAGCATCAAATCTGCAGTAGAACTGAGGCTGTATTCCCAGGTGGCAATTCTGCCCGCAATTTAAAATGCCCAGATGTAAAATGGAGCCTGACACCGTATATCCTAATAAATACTAACAAGATTAAATTACTGCAGCAGGCAGGGCTTCTGTAAGTACTCCTAATACAATTTTAACTTTATGCAGCAATGGAATTGGCTGTAACAGGTGGAGACATTGTCTTTTTAAAAGTTTTAATCAGGTTTAAAATTCCTACTCCTGCAGATAACTGACAAAGTGCATACAGGAGCAAAAAAGGGCAGTGAGGCAAGCATTTGACTAATGCACAGTCAGCAGAAAGTGGTTTTGTGGCAATGTGTGGAACTGCCAGTAGTGAAAATGTCACCCTATTAATACTATAAAGGACAGAAAATGTGGGTGGATTACAGGTATATGTTGACAGTTTGTGAAATCATTTAGCAGGTATATTAGTTCGTACTGTACATACTATGTGATCTGTGCATTTTGTGGTTTGCATAGAGGCACTCTTGGCAAACTAAAACAGGACTTATAGCTTTAGAGAGAGGCAGGTGGGAAGACCTTCAGGATATAGCTGCTAGTTAAAAATCCTTACCAGAAAACATCTTCCGCAACGTCTTGTGGCAGTGGGTGAGGATTGAAGACAACAAACAGTCTTTCCTTGGAGTGTGCATCACTGGGAGCTTTCTTTTTGTATGCTGGAAGGGTAGCGTCTGTCTGAATCTGAGAGGCAACGGGGGAGGCAAATGCTCGATCATAGGCCTGCAGACAAAAACAGATTCAGTTTGAAAACCCAGATGAATACTTCTAAAACTATGCAGGCAGCTAAAAAAAAAAAAAAAGACAAAAAAAAAAAACCCCCACACAACAATCCCTGCAAACCAAGGGAAAAAAAAAAAAAAGCCAAGACGCATTTCAAAGACCTTACCCCTTTACGTCAAGAGAAGACACTCGGTAGCTTGAAAATGTATGAAAAAAGTGTAACCCTAACTTTGATAAAATGTTAAAACCCAACACCTCAATCTGCCCCCCCCCCCCCCCCCCCATCCTGCTAATGGGATTAACCTGAGACCTAAATCTATCACTTAACCACTTCACCTGTGGAAGGTTTCACCCCCTTCATAACCAGGTCATTTGTTGCCATTCAGCAATGTTAATTTAACTGGCAATTGCTCGGTCATGTAACACTGTATCCAAAATTACATTTATATAATTTTTGCACACAAAGCTTTCTTTTGATGGTATTTGATCACTACTGGACTTATAATATAAAAAACACTACATTTTCTACTTTTTTATAAAACATATCCAATAAATATCTCTTCATAACTTTAGGCCAAAATGTATTCCGCTACATATCCCAAGTGCTGTCAGTGATCGGGTGCGGATCCTGCTAACACTGCATTTTCGGGGACACCGGCATAGTTCCGATTGTGATAAAGATACTGATCCGAACAGACACTATACTAGTAATGGCAGTAATCAGCGACTAATATTGTAACGGGCAATCTGGTGCTGACAAAAAAACTGACAGATGGCGCTAGTGACTCCCAACACAGTGATCAGTGAGAATATTGTACACCAACACTGTACTAATGGCACTGGCTAGGAAGGGGGTAACATCTAGAGGCAATCAAGGGGTTAACTGTGTCTAACAGGTGTATGCGTACTGCTTTTACACACAGATCTGGCTGGGTTTCTCTCCTTGCGTTCAGTTCTGAATAGCAGGGAGAAATCCAGCTACAGCCAGTGTTTACAAATACAGATCTGTACTGGGATTGGCTGTAACCTGCTGAAATACTTGTGCCGCTTTAAATGACAGCACAGGTCAGCAGGGGGTTTGCACATGTGCGCCTATAAACAAGGAAATACACCAACATATGGGTACATCGTGGTGCCTGGCTGTTTTCCGGCAGCAAGTAGTTAAATAACTACTCTTTCTATGGTGGTTTTCAGTGACTGTCACTTTATCCCAAATGGAGCCACTTTGAAAATTCTTCTAGTTATGTGAAAACATGCGACGTTCCCCCTGCCATTCAACAACGCTGTGCTTGAGTGTCCAAATGTCAGGCATAAATTATGTCACATGTGTAGCGTTGCCCAGCAGTGTGCAGGGACTGATCAGGATATGTCATTATTAGACTATTCACAAAGGCTGCAACCTGTAAAAAAAAAAAAAAAAAGTTTTAAACGCATCCTTCAGCTGAAGTGATTAAAAAAAAATTTTTTACCAAAATTTGACCGTTTAAAAATGTGTTACTATGAAGTGTGAATGATGTTCCAGGATTTGTCCAAAATTTTGCTTCTGGTACAGGGATACATCGGCTTGCAAGTAATCCAGTATACAAAACGTTTCGCAAGACTAGCTATATTTAAAAAAAAAAAAAAAAAAGTCCTGACTTGATTTGCAAGAGCTGTCTTGTAAGACGAGCAGGACTCAAGCCGCTGGTGTATATATTACCGTATGTGGCCAGAGGCCCGGGGGTGCTGGTGGCTCCCAGCGCTTCCTGGAGAATTTAGACACTCCCAGCTGGGTTGGGCAGGCGTAACGTGTGTCAGAGCGTTAACACTTCCCAAGTGTCCGAGCGTCATCAGCACCCCCCACACCTCTGGCCACATACAGTACTGCATGCACCAGCAGTGGTTGTGGAACAAATCATCTGACTTTCCATTATTTCGTACGGGGAAATGCACTTGGATATACAAGTGCTTTGGATTATACAAGCATACTTCTGTAATAAATTATGCTTGTATAAGGTATAATTGTGCAAAGAATTGTACAATTGCAAATTATATTTTTATATAATTGTTTGCTACGAAAAAAGAAAAAAAAAATCCACAATGATTCTCCCCCCCCCATGGACATCCGCTGAGCAGGATGATGACAGGTCCATCTCTGCACACAGTGCAGAGACGGACCTGTCGGCTGATCTCCCAAGTGAAATCAGCCGACGACGGACCGCAGAATTCATTCATCAGCCGTTCCAACGACGGAGCGGGTCGGATGTCAGCGGACATGTCACCGCTGACATCCAAAGCTCCATAGAGGTCCTATGGAGCATCTGTTCAGGTCCGCCTAAAAAAAGCCAACAGGCGGACCTGAACGGAACGGTCATGTGAAAGAGGCCTAAGGGGCCCCGATATTAACTACTTGCTGACCAGCCACCGTGTATTTAATGTGGCTAATGCGTGAAACGACATACACGTTGTTTCGTTCAATTGACACTAGATGGCGCCATCACACGGTGATTGGCTAGTGGGGGATGTCAATCGACGGGTCCGCCAGCCACCCACAATCATCCCCGGGAGAGGCAGAACGGCGATCTGCCCATGTAGGCAAGGCATATTGCCATTATGCAAGGGGACAAGATGGAGATCAGGTACCGCATCTCTGTTTCTCGTTCTCCTGTCATTTATATTAAAAATGTATATTGAGCAATAGGGAGGCGAGACATTTTAAATTAAGTGTATTGAAGCTTTTAGTTCTCGTTTTCAATAATAGAAACTCATAATGTGGATATGGGTGTTTTTTATTCTCAACTTCTTTCTGCTTTTCAAGTTACTGACATGGAACACATATGCAGGGAAGTCAGAATAAACTTTGACCTCCTGATTGGTATACTTGTTCCAGGTCAGGGATACAGAAAGAAAAGTATACAAGAAGAATGCAAACAGCCATTTCTGAAGAAGTGTTTAGTAGCCTCCATTTCTCTCAGTTTAGGTTGCCATTTAAGGATAAGTTTACGGGTGTAACATGTTACTTTGTAGCACAGAAACTCTTCCCCCTCATCTCTCTCCATGACAGCGGGCAGGGGATTTTCTCTCTGCATCTGCGGTCATTTTAAAAACAGTGTGGCTGTGCAAGGCTGTGCCCACACAGCTGTCTCATTCCTTCACAGTTCTGCGAATGAACGAACCACAAGTCCCATCTTCCACTGCAACAGACAGCTTCTAGTTCTCAATTAACTGCACAAGTGCTGGTGAGCAACCTCAGTTCTTTGATTGTTCCTGCACTTCAATAAATGTCTCCTCATATGGGAGCCATGGGCAGACAGCTGTTCTGAGTGGTTACAGAAGCTTGACATTGCATGCATTACGTAGTAGATGAGGTTGGAAGAAAAAAAAAAAAAGAAAAAAAAAAAAAAAAAAAAAAAAAAAAAAAAAAAAGATCAAGTCCAACCTATGATAAAGGTGAATCCGTGCCAAGCTACCTCCCACTCAAGATGCTAGCACAGCTCACCTCAATAAGGAATTTTTGGACACTACATTTTTGGATACAAACTGAATTAAAAGCGCACTACTACTTCTTTCAAGGCAATGAATTTGAAGGAAGCCATAAACTTTTGGTTTAGTTTCAGACCAAAATGAATGTGTTTGCATCAAGAAAGGACTTGATTCGTGGATCAATTTGCTCATCTCCGCTCTCCTTGTGTAGGAGGTTTATTTACAGCCTTGAATGCCTTTTACAGTCAGCTAGCAAAAAATAAAGAGCAAATGCCAGCAAGACGTGGCATTAAATAGAACAGCAACATAAACCTTGAGCTGGACACAACATGGAACAGTCTTGATGAGTCATGAAGTGCTGTTGCCATGACAACCTTACAATGAGCTAGAGAAGCCTAGGAACATTAAAATAAATGAAATGCCTAAACCAGCAAGATATAAAATTTGACCCTCAGCGCCGGGGGAAATAAAGATCTATGCCATAAAACTAAATGGGGACACTGATAAAATAAATCAAAATTGTGCCCACTTACTAGGAATATAAAAAGAAGAGTAGAAAAAAAAGTTACCCTGTGTTACTTGCAGACTTAATACAGTCTTTTTTGTAGCCATCAGCTTACTGTAATGCTGCGTACACACGATCGGAATTCTTGTCGGAAAAAGCTCTGATGGTTTTCCTGACAGAATTCCGACATAATTTCACTCAAGCTGTCTTGCCTACACACGGTCACACCAAATTCCGATCGTTTAGAACGTGGCGACGTACAGCATGTACAACAGGACTAGAAAAAGTAAGTTCAATAGCCAATAGCCAGTAGCCAATAGCTTCTGTCTTGTAGTTGAATCTGAGCATGCTTGATTTTTGGCGTGTCGGAATTGCATACACATCATCGGAATTTACGATCGAAAGTGTTTCCGTCTGTAAAATTGAGAACATGCTATCAATTTTTGGCTGGCGGAAATTCGGACAGCTAAACTCCGATGGAGCATACACACTGTCGCATTTTCCGATGAAAAGCTCTCATCGGTCTTTTTCTGGCCGGAATTCCGATAGTATGTACGCGGCATTAGACCTCGATCACACAGGCATACCTCAGCATAAGCCTGTGCAAGGACTGCGTTTGCCTGCATAGGGATGGCACAGATGTTCTGTGGGGTAATCCCATTCAAGAAGCATTTCCTGTTTACATACCAGTGACGCAACTTCCGGTATCCGTGCAGATGCAAACCCGGAACGCACTGATGCACTTTTTTTTCTCGTGAGTGGCATTTTTGTTAGTTAATGCGCATTGAGTGCCGGCAGTACTTTAATATGTACCTTCTCTCTTATTCCAAATACCCATCATCCTCTATGGTCCACGTGTAAATAGTTCTCGGAAGCCTCTCTGATCTTGGATCCACATACCACAACCCCACTAAGCATTTTTTGACCCCTGGACTGCAAAGCTGAGGGTCCAAGCTCTGGTAAGTGGGAGTCACAGGAGGGGAGTGTTTTCTTTGGGTGTGTTTTTTGAGACTCCTTTCATCCTGGATACTTGAATTTCCATTGGAAGCACTTTATTGTATTTTATTACTGCACTTGGTTTACATTTATGCCAATAATCCATTAGCACTGTTAAATCTTTGCATAGCCAATCCCATTTATGCCAACTGGGACGCAGAAGCTGCATGGTCACTGATGCAACTCCCAAAATTTGACAGGCATGAGAGTGGGGGTTCCCAAAAACACATACAGTGCTAGTTCAGGGACCCACAGAGATGTCAAATTGGGAGCAGCGTGTTGTTGTTTCCGTGCAGCCACTGTGCCTCAACTGACATAAATGGAACACCTGTGCAGGCAAACACAGCCCTCACACAAGCATATGTTTAAGTAAGCCTGTGTGAACTAGGCCTAATCTTATCAATAAAGAGCATTTATGCAAATATGTTGTGTTGCCTCCCGTCCACTCATTTCCTGTAGATAACCTTCTTCAGACCATTAATTTCAAAACCAATCTTCTCTAAAATGGAGTGTGCATTTAAAAAAAAAAAAAAAAAAAATGTATTTACCTGTAAAAGCCTCCTGTGTAGAATAAAGAATAAACCAACTTAAAAAAGTGTTGTCCCCCCATTGCCATGCACATTTTTTTTTTATGTTTCCGAGTACAAGTGCAGGCCCAACGAGGAGGCTGAATCAAAGAGCACAGATGGCCCCACCAGTGTCCATAGCTCTAATCATTGTCAGTAAGGGGAAGAACATTTGCACCCATCAGCAGCAAAGAAAGGAAAAAGTCAGAACTCTGCAGTCAAGCGACCATCATTATAAAATGCATCAAGGGCAATGGAAAGGAAACATTTTAAAGTTGGTTTACTGCTTAGAGACGTTCAGCTTTATTATAACTAGGTAGCACAGTATCACATAATGGTACACAGGAGAATGAAGATTACTTACAGGGGCCGCTGCTGGAAACTGCTGTGGAACTTGGGATCCCCATACTATCGAATTTACCTGGGCAGCCACCATCTGAGAGGCCATTTTTCTAAGCAGACTACAGAGAGAAGAAAACATGTGAATAAGTTAAAACATTGTCCTGAATGTCATTATTCAGGATTAACAGTTTATGCAGCACTTTACAATATGAGTGCAGACAGTCCAGTTACAATACAATGTCAATACAGGAGAAATCAGAGGGCCCTGCCCAAACTTTCATATCATAAAATACTTCCTTAGTATGCACTTGAACTTTATCTGACTGTTCAAAGTAGCATTAATTGGTAACCATAATAAAAAAACAGTTAACCGAGTAAAAAAAAAAAAAAAAAAAAAATGTGATTCTATAACAAACCCTAATTATACTCTACAGTACTGCATCAAAACTAATCTTGTGTTTTTTTTTGTTTTGTTTTTTTGACTGAAGCATTATGAAGTCTATAAGCATGCAATTAATTTAAATCTACAAAACAAAATCGTATGAAAAAAAAAAAAAAAAAAACCCCAAACAAGCACAAGAACTAAAACATAACTGCATAAAAATGATGAAGCGGTGTTAAGAGTGAAGAGGAGACCCTACAAAAAGGGCAAGTCTTCCCAAATCAGATAACCTGCCTTCATATTAAAATTATTGGGGTTCCAAGATTGAGACCAGGCAAAGGCCTGCTTACAATAGTATACTCACTCAGTGCCGTCGCCACCATCATTTAAGTATGTGACACCAAGACGATTTCCAGGTGGGTACTCAAATCCATGTAGCTTGTATTTGGCATAAATAGCAGATGAAATATTTTGGTATTGAACCACAGCATGGGCTGCCAAAAAGGAAATCGAAGGGGGGGAATTAGTAAAATCACAACAATCCTGTACAGCCATTTAACCCATTCACAGAAACCCAGTCTAGTCAGTTGGAGAAAGCGATTGCCAGAGCCCGACAGTCACCCGCAATCTACTAATCCTGTGTTTAATGCTCAGACAGGCTACTGATAAAAAAAAAAGAAAGGCAAATTTTTCCCCCTGCAAAAAAATTGCAATTTTTTTTTCACAAAAAAGTAAACCAGGCCTTTAAAAGTTTTACATTTCTCCTAGTCAACATATTACTTACACAATATGTTGATGCCATCGCGCCCAATGTGATACCGGAAGGATGGGTGTTTGTCGGCAAAAGGATTTTATAGTTGCGCAAATTTTTTTTAACCTTGCAAGTAGCCATTTGGCTTTCTTTTTCCTTCAATAAAACACTTTTTAAAATGGCATTACACTATTGGAGCTTTCGTCCTATAAAACTTTTGGATGATTGCGATACCGCTGTGAGTGGATGCTATAGTGAAGGATTTACCTGCCTTTATGGGCTCTGCCCCATTACCCTGCAGAGGTTAATCTGCTTGCTTGACCATCCTAGCGATAGGTGGTCCCTACTATCGAGGGAATATCTCCTGGTGGAGGAATATTATGGACTTTATTATTAATTTGGTGGATCTGTTATTCATTTTTCTTGCATACTGCACTTCCTATGCTCTTTTTAGGGTATTACAGCACTCAGTACTTAGACTTATGCATTTATTCAGTGGATTTGTCGTATATCTTTTTTGCACATTACACACATTTTTTAGTGCGTCTTAGTGCGCACACACACATGAATTTATATAGCGCGATTGTTATTTTTTTCGTGTGTATATTTACTTATATTTTATTTGTGGAAAAGTCAACCACCTGTCTCCCACAGAAAGAACAAAGTGCATACATGTTAGGTGTGTCTCCTACGATGCATTCTGCCCTACTAGGGAAACAATACTACCCAACAAGTTCGGTGTTGGGCCATTGACTATTGTGTGATTTTAAATAGTGTCTCTGCCTACCACAAACCATTTAAAAATTATTTACGTGTTAATCTATAAAAAAGCTAAATCTTAGGATGCAGCCCTCAAATTAGAAAGAGCATCTGTTGAGAGTAAACATGAAGGGCCATCATTTTTAATCATATTCACACTGCTTCACAAAGTCTGTGATAGAGAAGTTACATATCTGGGCACATATGAAGCATCGCATTCTTCACATGACATCATGCATGTGTAAACCACCATCCCTGCAGACTCATTCCCCCATAGTGCAGGGACAGGTTCCAGAGTGCAGCCTTGCTGTGACACAAAATAAATAAAAGACACAGCACCATTCACCCTCAATGCTAGAATTTCCATGTCAAGAAAGAAGGAAGAAAGAAGAAGGAAGAAAGAAGAAGGAAGAAAAAGTCTTACAGTAAGTACTGTAAAGATCCCTCTGCACTTCACAGAACTCCAGCCCTGGAACAAGGTCAAACAAGCTGTATAGCTGCTCCTGAAGAAGTGGCACCCGGGATACAACGGTGAGACGCTTAGACACAGCTTCCTGGTTCCTAGAATCTCCACCTTTATCATAAGCTGTATAATCGTACTGATCTTTAAAAAAATAAATACAAATAAATAGCGATTAGGTCAGTTAAATTTTGCTAAAACTTCATAATTGCATGTACTAAAATTTGCTCAATAGGCTTGTGTGTATGAAAAAGCAAAAAGAAAGCATTCTTAGTGTTCAAAGAGAAATTGCAACTGTCCTTTCTCCACAATATATTTTAAAATCTAAACTGCACCAACACACCCTTTATGAATTCCCCCAATTGTGTTTTAGTTTTATCCAAGAAAACTAATATCTAGTCACTGAATACAGTACCTCAATGACCCAGACAGCCTTCCCAATTTTCCTTTGTCCTATGATGTACAAATGTATACTTGAGCCACTGACATTTCACGACGCATGCACACATTGCTGGTATATAAAACTCAAATTTGTTTTATGACTTTTTAAAATCTGTGTCTAAACCAAATGTAAAAATCAACTCAACTCTTCTCAAGCCCTGTCAAATGTAGACTTGCCCCTTTATGTTCCAACATTGGTCCTATTCTGAGTTAAATGAAGCAAGCCCAGAGCAATTTAACCCAGTGCTTTAGAAAATATTGCATGCTCCCTCAGGGGTGTGGGGGTTGGGGGGCATCATCGTGGAGTACTGTGCTCACAGTACAATGAGGAAGATTGCAGCACTGACATGGTCACCTCATTACTACCCTTTGCAACACTGAGCACTACCTAGAACCAAATTACGTTGAGGGGGGGGCACCAAGGTTGCTACAGGGCTTGAATGCAAATTCTGATATTTATGAGATTTTGTACCAACGTGTATACTTAAAAAGGGTCAATTCATGAACCTGTGACATAAACATGTCATACTTACCTCCACTGTGCAGGGCATTTTGTAGTGCAGCTCCGATCATCCTCTTCTGGAGTCCCTCATGGCTCCTCCTCTAATCAGATAACCCCCTAGGAGAAGTGTATGTGTATACGAGAAAGAGGGGAGGGACCTCCGTGTCCCATGATGTACTTAAAAAAAAAAAAGGATTTTACAGGTAAGCTGTTATAAAAATCCTTTTTTCTTCATCTTACATCATGGGAGACAGAGCCATAGTAATTACTATGTGTGATGTCCAAGAGCAATGCCAACTGAGGGGAGGGAGACAACAGAATTAGGGCAACATGAAATTAGAGGGGTTATCCTGCTGCCTAAAGCACACTACACCCAAAGGCGATATCCTCATGCCTTTTTACATTCACCTGATAAAATCTGGTAAATGTATGGACTGAAGGCCAAATTGAGGCCTTGCAGATTTGAACCAAGGAAGCTTGGTGATGCACTGCCGCGAAGCACTAACAGTCCTAGTGAAGTGCGCTTTTGATTTCAGAGGGTGGAATCCTTCTCATTAAACCATAAGCCTGAACAGCTACTTGCTGAATCAATTTAGAAATAGATTTCGATGCTGCCTGTCCTTTTTCTAGGACATTCAGGCAACACAAGAAAACATACATTTTTCGAATCTGAGCAATCGCCTTCAAGTAGACCTTGAGTGCTCTCACCACATCAAGAGAATGTAGTAATTTTCCTTCCATAGAACAGGGTTCTGGAAAAAATTAAAGGTAGAACAATTTCCTAGTTTGGATTAAACTAGACACTACCTTCTGTAGAAAGTTAGGATGAGGACGCAATAGTACCTTATCCTTGTGAAGGATCAAATATGGGTCTTACAAGAAAGAGCAGCCAACTGATACCCTTCTTGCAGAAGAAGATATGGCTACCAGAAAATTAGATTCCTTGTCAAAAAGACCAAGGGAATATGCTGTATCGGCTCAAAAAGGCTGTTTCAGCAATGCCGATGACGGAACTAAATCCAAATCCCAAGGGTTCAGGGGTGACTTAACCAGAGGATTAAGCAACGTTACCCCCTGAATAAGCTACGAACCAAAGAATGCCAAGCAAGCACTTGTTTAAATACGAAACCTGGCCTTTGATAGTACGCGAGGCCAGCTTAATTTCTAACCTCATCTACAGAAAGTCAAGGATTCTACATATGACGACATACTTCCTGGGGTGCCAACCCCCAGGTTCACGCTAGGAGACAAATGCTTTCTAGACCCCTGCATAAGGAGGCTTCAGTTTCCTTCTTGAACTTGTCAGCGGAGGTCGTTGTGACTGCCTGGAAGCAGATGCTCCCGGCACTGGAGAAGGAACTTGTTTAAATGAAATGAGTTTACTCCTCTTCCAACTAGCAAAAGGATACTTTTTGCACTAAAAATTATTTTGGATGTATTTATCCAAATCGTCCCTAAACAGCCATTCACTGTGAAAAGGAAAACTAGCCAGGAGCTTTGCATGATACTTCGGTTGACCAATTTTTCAACCATAAGATACTATGCACGCACCAACCAAGCGCAAGAGGCTTGAAAAATAGAACCTCTCATGGCATCTATTGCCAAACATAATACCGCTGGTAACGTAGCCAAATCCTGGCCTGCTGATCAGGAATAACCTTGAACAACTGTTCAGACTGGTCTCTCAAGGATTGACATACACCAATTGCTGTTAGCACAGGTTAAGACATCAGAGAAAGAAAAAAAGTTCTCTTTTTCTTAAGGGGAATTGCCAACTTTTTATCCGTTCTATCCCTAAGCATTTGAGCATCGGACAAGTCAAACTTTCATTCAGAGGATATAGCAGCAACAATTGCTGGTATCCCCACATTTAGTGAATTTTTCCTCCATAGGAAAAAAAAAAAAAAAGTTTAAAACTTTATAGAGGGGGAAAAAAAATAAAAATAAAGTTTATCTGGGTGATCCCACTCAGAATATATAAGCCTTTTCAGCAATGAATGGATAGAAAGGCATGCGCAGCTGGAAGAGGCTTTAGTGGACCCAAACAAGAAAGTGGTCATATCAATCGACTCAATGAAAAGTAGCAAAAAAAAAAAATAAAAAATAAAAAAAAGTGGGAGCGGACAAATTCAGCAAGAATTGAATCTTTCCTTTTGTGAAGCCGATATCCCCGCATTTGACCCCTCAGAAGAGTCATCAGCCTTCTCACGGTCCCCTGAGGGAAATCGCATTTTATCCCATTCTGGGATGGGATTAAAGCTGCTAGCCAATCCCATCATGGCTTGAGGAAAACCCTCTTCAATAATATAGACAGGGACTGTAGTGTTGAAAACAATTGCAATATTTGATAGCCCTGATCACTTACTCTAACCGGCCACCCCAGAACTCTCAGGGAAGGATGCCAAAGTAGAGTGTTAAGAGCTTGCAGAAGTCCCTTTTAAGCCCCTTTTTGGGGTGTTTCCCCCCCCCCCCCCACCTTCTGACCATAGCCTGATGCACAAATGCAGAGGGACCATCAGAAGAAATTGCATCCACTGCTTGAGCAAATAGTCCAGCAAACTGCCGCTGCCAACACTCAGCCTGATGCTTTCAGTAAATGTGCCAAAGGAAAGCCTGTGTCACCACTTACATGCCTCTTTTTAGCTTATGTGTCTGTTCGACAGCTGCAGTCAGCAAAAAAAAAGTGTCCTAAAAAAATAAAAATAATTACAAGCTAAACCTTGTTTCTTCCAGCATGAGGCTTGGGTACCATTCAAATCAGCCTAAAAAGACAAATGGATCCGGCTCCATAGCTGGCCCCAGCAAGGATTGTACCAGTGGAGCTCAGCATAGCACATCTTTACTCGAGACCAACACCTTAGACACTGGCGAAAAAAATAAAAATGAGGTACTCCCAGTAGTTGGAGGGGTTATATGGGGAGTGGACTTCCTGTCTTAGGGCATGCCAGTGTCCATCACCTGAAGGTGGCCTATACCCCACATAGTAATTACTATGGCTCTGTGTCCTATGGTGCAAGATTAAAAAAAATGTTTATGTTATCACACATTCTCTGAAAAATGGCCAAGAAACCATAAATTCTGCTAGGGTATGTAAAGTTAGGATCACAACTGTATACACCAGCTATTCCCAACCAGTGTTCCGCAAGCCTCCCCCCCCCCAATTTGACAGTGCCTGCAAAGGTCAAATACAACATAGCAGAGTCAGAGCATGACAATGGATTTTTTGCCATCGTTAAGGGTGGATTTAGCCTTAGCCCCCAACCGACTCCAATGTAAGAAGCATTTCCCCCAATGACCAATATAAGGAGCATTCCTGCATATGGCCCCCAAAGAATTAACTTTATCTGGCATTTCCCAGAACTAAGAAGACATTAAAAGGTTTCTCAAACAGGCTAAGAAAGGCTGATCTCTATAGATTTCTCCATCTATCCCTCCTACCTCCTACATTAATACATCTTCTAGTCAAAAAAAGTGCAGAAACATAAGAAAAACTTACCATAAGGATATAAGGGTGCAGCTGATTCAAGCAGTGGTTCTGGGTGTCGGGAAACACTGTGGTAATCTGTGGTATCAGATGTTCCAACTTTGTTTTTGGGTTCTGCCAGAATAGCCTTATAATCTGCAAAGCAATAAAATACAACAGAAGCTTTATGAGCAGAAGTATGTGGAATGACTTCCAAATAACACCCAAGATACAGATAATGTATACAGAAAAATGCAATCCAGATATTTGGTAACATTCTACAGCATAAATGTGTACAGGCAAAAAAAAAAAAAAAAAACATTTTAAATGTCCAAATATAAAACAAGAGTTTCCATAAAAGGGGAATACGTGACAACCATTGAAATATTTTTAAATTGTTCCGCCTGCTGACCAGAAAATACATTATCTGCTTTTCTCTTCAAAATAACTAACTTTCACCTTCTGATTTTCTGCAACGCTACAATGCTGCAAGTTGATCACCGGTGAGGAGCAGACAAGAGCATATTTTTCTTCCGTGCAACAGACAGATGACATCTCAGCAAAAAAGGAAAAGTAATTTATTTGGAGCTCAATAAAATGTATTTTAAATTGAAATTATAAAATGTATAGTTTTTCTGAAAAATCTATTCATGCAGATAATAGAAAAATAAAAATGCCATTTCTTTGAAGTAAACCCTACAATAAACCAAAATTCACTAGATGTTTCCTCTAAAAACAAAGTTATTTCTGTCCTTTTTTGCTTAAAGCAGACCTTCGGTCTTTTTTTTTTCAACTTTCCATCTATTAAATCATGTGAGCAGACTGCAGTTCCTCTTGAATATCAAAACTCCTGCATAAAATTTCTAGTGGCTGGGCCTTACAGCAAAAATGACTGAATGTTTCCTCTTCTGTGCTTAGATTTCAGTGTCCTTTCATTTATCTATAGCTCATAGAGATGATTACCTGTTTTATATGCAATTTTCTGTTTACAAGGACTACTAAAAGCTAGAAACTAATTACTTACAACAGAAAAGCAAAATAAGGGAACAAAACAACGTGACCAAAAAACCCGCTCAGATAGAAAGGTAAGTCCAACTAGACTGCTGTGTGAAGGCAGACAGACACACAAACACTTACTTCGGTCACAGTTTTCTATAGCCAAGGCAGCCTGGGAAGGTTTCAGGAAGCGCACATATCCCAGTCCTTTACTTTCACCTGTGCTTTTATTTTTGATAATTGAGCAATACTCAATATGACCATATTCCTGGTTAAAAAAAAAAAAAAAAAAAAAAAAATGTATGAAATAAAAAGTCACTGCTTTGTCAAGTTAAAATAAATGTTTAACCACTTCGCACCCAGGCCAATTCTGACATTTCTCTCCAATATGTAAAATTCCTAATTTTTTTGTGCTAGAAAATTACATAGAACCCCCTATACAATACAGTGGCGGTCATTGCAACTTTTTATCTCGCACGGTATTTGCGCAGCAATTTTCTAACGCGTTTTTTTCATGCTTTAATTTAAAAAAAAAAAAAAAAAAAAAAACAGTAAAGTTAGCCCAATTTTTTTGCATAATGTGAAAGAGGAGGATACGCCGAGTAAATAGATACCCAACATGTCACGCTTCAAAATTGCACGCGCTCGTGGAATGGCGCCAAACTTTGGTATTTAAAAATCCCCATAGGCGACGCTTTAATTTTTTTTACTAGTTACATATTTTGGGTTACAGAGGAGATCTAGAGCTAGAATTATTGCTCTCGCTCGAACGTTCGCAGTGATACCTCACATGTGTGGTTTGAACACCGTTTTCATATGTGGGCGGGACTTACGTATGCGTTCGCTTCTGTGTGCGAGCACATGGGGACAGGGGCGCTTTAAATTTTTATTTTTTTTATTGTTAAATTTTTATTTTTTTAGTTTTACACTTAAAAAAAAAATTTGATAACTTATTCCTATTACAAGGAATGTAAACATCCCTTGTAATAGGAATATGGCACGATCGGACCTATTAACAGTGAAATATGGGGTCAATAAGACCCCATCTCTCACCTCTAGGCTGGGAAGAATAAAAAAAAAAAAAAAAAAAAAAACGATCCTGGCTTCCTAGCCAGATCGGCGCCGTTAATTTGAATACCGAGGCGGTATCATAACATCGCGCCCGGCCTCCAAACGATCATAGAGACTCCGGGGACAATCTAGTCCGCCGGAAATCTCTATGATTACTTGCTGGGGCCGGCGGATCCTGTGACCGACTCACCAATGGAAACGGTGAGTCGGTAGAAGCACCGGAGGGTGGCGGGAGCGTCCCCTCCCGCTGCCCGTAAGAACGATCAAGCGGCGGAACAGCCGCTATGATCGTTCTTATGGTGTAGGGCAGTGATGGCGAACCTTGGCACCCCAGATGTTTTGGGACTACATTTCCCATGATGCTCCACTACACTGCAGAGTGCTGGAGAATCATGGGAAATGTAGTTCGAAAACATCTGGGGTGCCAAGGTTCGCCATCACTGGTGTAGGGAATCGCCGGCTGAAAACGGCAATATCTGAATGATGTCTGTGGCCTCAAGCATCATTTAGATATAACCACCGGAACCCCATGACGTCAATAGACGTAGTGTGGGAACCAAGTGGTTAATTATAAATCTAAAAGTAGTTTAATATTGACCTGCAGTTCTATGTATTGAAAGGGCTACGGGAATTTTATATTACATATTAGAATGCATTTTAAAGCAGAAGTAAATCCTGCAATACCTACCCTGGCATATGCTACCTGGTTTCTTCCAGATGCCAGACTGCAGCCATCTTCTTTGGATGCAGGATGACATCGCTCCTGCGCTGGCACAGGAGTTTGGTTATCTGTGCACAGAATCTGTGCTACACATGCACAGCTCAATGTACAGGCCAAAGAATGTGAGTAGGAAGGCATTTTTAGCTACACATTAAGTGATAACTCAGTTTAATGTTCTGTGAAATTACTTTGCATGCAGATTTAATGCGACTTGCATAAGCAGTGAGCGAATCTACCTCCTGAATTTATATTGTGTAACTTTTTTTTTATTCCCTACTTGATGCTGCCATTCATATTTAAAGGGGGGTTCCACCCTAAAGTGGAACCTCCGCTGATCGAAACTCTCCCCCCCTCCGGTGTCACAATTGGCACCTTACAGGGGGGAGGGGGGTGGAGATACCTGTCAAAGACAGGTATTTACACCCACTTCCGGGCATAGACTCCCGTGGGAGTCTGTCATTTCCTGTCCTGCCGCGCTGTCTGCTGGGACACACACAGGTCTCAGAGACAGCGCGGAGAATTCCTATTGCGCTGCGCCACCCGCACATGCACAGTAGGGAACCGGGAAGTGAAGCCGATTCACTTCACTTCCTGATTCCCTCACCTAGAATGGTGACTGCAGCAGCCGAGAGAACGATCGGCCTCGCATCGCTGGAACCCGGAACAGGTGAGTGTCCATTTCTTAAAAGTCAGCAGCTGTAGTATTTATAGCTGCTGGCTTTTAATATTTTTTTTTTTTTTGGTGGAATCCCTCTTTAAATATCTTCTAGTGATTTTAGGCTGGGTTTACACTATTGCAATGTTAGACACTGCATGCGATTTGTACTGCATTCGGGCCTAATGTTGGCCTGTTCATTTGAACCGACCAGTGCCATCCAATATTTAGGCCGTGTGTAATAGGCTACAGGGCCTGTGTCAATAGCATCAGTTTGAGATCATTCAGAATTTATGGACAGTTGCCTTTGACCTGCAGTTGACCTGTTTCAATCTAATTTTGCATTGTCTTATATGGGAGGGCAAAACCTGTTTAACAAAAGCATATCGGCACAGGCCCTCAGTATAATCAGGTAAATGCGCGACAGTCCCCATACATTATGAACAGCAGAAGATGTATTACTGAAATTATCAGAGTAATATATAAATATCCTAGATGTAATGCTTTATCTTATTAAAGGAGTTATAAAAAGGCAAAAGTTTTTTTTTTCCCTCTTAATGCATTAAGAGAAAAAAAAAAAACCTTCTGTGTGTAGCAGCACTTCCCTAATTACCTACCTGAGCCCCTTCTCTCTCCAGCGATGTCCATCATCACCTCAGCCATCCAGGACATTGATTGGCTGACACAGAGCAGCTGCACCATTGGCTCCCACAGCTGTCAAAGTCAGTGAGCCACTTAGGGAGGATAGGAGGCTCTGCGTCTGAATGAGTACACGGTGCCCCCTGTAGCAAGCTGCTGGCTGAGGGGCACTAAAAAGGAGGGAGGGACTTGGAGCAGCAAAAAGGGAGAAGAGGACAATAAAAAGGTTGCTCTGTGCAAAATCAACTGCAAAGGAGGCAAGTATAACATGTTTGTTTTTTTAAAAGACAAGCCTTTACAATCACTTTAATTAGACATAAGTGTGTACCTTGAATGTATTCTTGACATCATCTTCAGTGAAGGTCTTAGGAATCATGACAAATATCCTAGTTAATTCTTCATCTTCCACATCTCTGTGATTCGAAGACCCCCGGGATTGCGCAATAAACACCTACATTAAAAAGGATGTTGTTAATACCTATGTCAAGCCAAGGCATACTACAAAACTGAAACCTTTTAATGGAACAGTAAGAAAATGTCTGTTTGTCCACAGAAATTACTAAACTGGAGCCAAAAACACAGGTTATTCCCACAGACAATAGGATTCCAGCACAGGTAGAATGCAGTTACATGCACACTGAATCTGCTTACAATTTACATGACTTAGGTTTAAAATGTTCAATATATAGGAAAGGCAAACAACTCTGGCCACAGCATAGGATGTAAATAGAAGCCGTTTATGGGCACCCCCCCCCCTCACACTGACAGCATGAGGAGAAAAGAAAACTGATAACAGGCTTCTGTTAAAAAGGGACATCGGTCCCAACAGTGCCGCATCTTCAGTGTCACCCATCAGCGAAGGAGAAAAAAATTACCCATTTTCAAAATTGTATAACTATGAAAAAAGTGTTTTTTTAGTTTTTTTTGTTTGGCAAAAAAAACAAAAAACACCAGTGGTGATTAAATACCACCAAATCAAAGCTCTATTGGTGTGGAAAAAATGATAAAAATGTAATTTGGTTACAGTGTTGCATGACCGCGCACTTGTCATTCAAAGTGGAATAGCGCCAAAAGTTGAAAATTGGCCTGGGCAGCAAGAGGATAAAAGTGCCCAGTAGGCAAGTGGCTAAAACAAATGATTCCCTGCTTGAGCGCTGGATGCACCTCCAAACACAAGCATGCACACTGGAATTATTCAGTTGATATGTTGTTAAAATAGTACTGGCAAGGCAAGTGATGCCAACCCAGTAAAGCATATGTCACACTTACCATGTAGAAATCAAATGTTTCTCACTAGGACAATGAGAGCGCATGTGCAATATTGACAGCGTTTACGTTGCCGTCGCTATAGAAACATGGAAATAAAATTATTTCCCAGCTAGGGCATTAGATTCATGGTGCAATACATATGCACCCAGTGGGACATCACTAAAGGATAAGTTGACCTTTTAAGCCCCTTTCACACTTTGCAGTCCCAAGTCACAGGACAATTTGCACAAGTCACACAAGTAGTACCCCACGATTTCCTATGAGTACCATTCATATCTGTGTACTACTTTGCTCCAAATTTGATGCGAGTTGATGTCCATAGAGCAAGTTTACACAGGCATTCCTTGAAACCACGGTCACTAAATCACAGCAGTGGCAAAGGGGCCTTAGAAAAAAAAATGCTATTTTTTTCCTACAGAAACCTGGAAAGCATTAGAACCACAAATGAGTAGTGCAGTGCCAGGCTTCTGTATGCTCTCCCTCCAGCTGGCGGCCTGAGCCCCTGTATGGGCTCTCAGGTTTAACCATTTCAATACTGGGCACTTTTCCCTCCTTCCTGCCGAGGCCAATTTTCAGAGCAGTCAAAACTTTGAATGACAATTGTGCAGTTATGCCACACTGTACCCATATGAAAGGTATCATTTTGCCAAAAAAGAGAAAAGACCAAAAATGTTTAAAAAAAAAAAAAAAAAAAAAAAAAGGAGGAAGACGGTTTTCTTAGTTTAGCAGAAAAATGTAGTAAATCAGTAATTTTTCTCCTTCACTGATGCCACACTGATAGGCACTGTTGGGGCTGCACAGGTCTCTGCTTTGAGATGCTGCCAATTGGCTCTCACACTGTCAGCGAGAGGAGATAACTGGTGTTTCGTCAGATTAGGTGGCTCGTCGGAATGTGTAAACGGAAGTGAGATTCCGTCGTCATCTTTTTAAACCTGCATTCCTCCACAGTAAGGATACAGTGAGAAGGGGGAAAGCGGACATCTTGTTACACTCACTGGAGTTTTGCATTTTACATTTAACAGTAAATCGAGTTTATATAACGAAATACAGTACTTAGAACTCCGTCTGACTGGTTAGATGTTGCATTTTAAAAGCAGTGGCAGGCCTGTTTGATTCCCTCACCCAGAATGTCGGCGGCAGTAGCACGAGACGATTGATCAGCCTCAACTGCCGACATCGCTGGACCCTGGGACAGGTAAGTGCCCATTTATTAAAAGTCAGCAGCTGTAATATTTATAGCTGCTGGCTTTTAATACCTTTTTCCCAGTGAAATTCCTCTTTAATGGGATTCTGAATGAGCTGATCAACACAATGCCAGCCCATTGAGATCTACAAGCTGTTTGGCACAGTAGAAGATGGGGATTGTAGTTCATTTCATTCACAGATCAGAAGCACTGCAAATCCTGTGCATGAGCATCCAGGACAGATTACATCATTCTCAGGTATGAGTAAATATGGAAGCCAGGGAAGGCAAGATAGATTTACTAAGCGCGCGCACATTGGCAGATATATATATATATATATATCTGCCAAAGGATGGCGCACAGGATGATAGGATGGGGGATGTAGAACCCGGCCGCACTGATCAGGCCTGGCAAGGATCCGCCATTGTCCGGAGATCACTCGCAGCCACGTGGACAGGCCGGCGATGACGTCACGCGGCCCTCACCTTGATGGGCTTGCTGCTCTCTCCCAGGTGACGGCCGTGCATCTCTTCCATCGCCCGGCAGGCATGGGAGGACTTGGCGTACTTGACGTAGGCGATGCCTTTAGACTCCTTGGTCTGTTTGTCCCTCACCACCCACACGTCCTGGATTTCGCCGAACGCGGAGAACTTCTCCCGGATGATGTCCTCCGATACCGACCGGCTCACCACCAGAAACACCCGGCTGTTAGGAGGGTCGTCCAGGTTGCCGACTGAGGGGCGGAAGCCGCTGCTGTCCTCCATAGTGGCGATTTAAAACGAACGGATTACAGCTGACTGGAAGATAAACAAACCACACCGATACAGGCCTCCAAGCAGCAAAGCTCCGCCCTTTCCGGTGATGTGAGAGTATAGCGTCTGTGTGTGGCCAGCTTGTTGGCGATACTCATTCTTTGCGCAGCGACCTCTGCCGGCTGGAGGATAATAATGCAGTAGATGTAAAGGCCTGATGCGGTTTACTTATTATTGCAGAAAATACTGATTTTAACTTTTAAGCAACAAGTGTCAGAAAAAGGCACAGGTTTTGATTTACTAAAGGCAAATCCAATTTGCACTACAAGTGCAATCGGAAGTGCAGTCACTGTAGATCTGAAGATATAAAATGAGTGGAAGCTCTGCTGATTTTATCATCCAATCATGTACAAGCAAACATGCTGTTTTTTTATTTTCCTTGCATGTCTCCCTCATATCTACAGCCAACTGCACTTTCAAGTGCACTTGCAGTGCAAATTGGATTTGCCTTTAGTAGATAAACCCCTTTGTTTTTAAAGCAGAGTTCCACCCAAAAATGGAACTTCCACTTTAAGCACTCCTCCTCACCCCCTTACATTTGGCATGTATTTTTATTTGCGGGGGGGGGGGTTTTACAGGTACTTCCTGTCCCACTTCCTCCTTCTGTCGCTTGGCCGCCTAGGCGACTCCTCCTCTCTCCCTACGTGGCCTCTCCCTCCCTGCAATCTTCTGGGACACATCACAAGTCCCAGAAGATTGCCTGGCCACTCAGGACAGCGCAGTGCAACTCGTGCATGTGCAGTTTACACCTGTCTGTGAAGCTGCAAGCTGTCACAGCTGAGTGCCCACACTTGCAATGACAGCCCTGCGGAGAGGAGGGGAAGAGGATCGAGGCTTCAGGCAGCCGCATCGCTGGACTGTGGGACAGATAAATGTCTGTTTATTAAAAGTCAGCAGCTACACTTTTTGTAGCAGCTGACTTTTATCAAACTGAAAAACAGACGGAACTCCACTTTAAGTGGTTAAACTGACCTAATCTACAGACAGAAGTTCATCCCTTTGATCTAGAAGAACAAATACCACGTACACACGACTGGACTTTCCGGCAGACTAGGTCCGAAGGGATTATAACCTGTTGGACAATCCGATCATGTGTGGGCTAGGCCGATCGTTTTTCGAAAAAAATAAATCCGACGGACCTAGATATAGAACATGTTTCAAACCTATCCGAAGGACTCAATTCCGACGGACTAAAATCCAGAAAACCATTCGTCTGTGTGCTGGTCCGACGGACCAAAGATGATGCAAGGGAAGCTATTGGCTACTGGCTATTGAATTTCCTTGTTTAGTCCTGTTTACGCCATCACGTTCAAAACGAACGGACTTACAAAGGACTTAGTGCTTTCATGTGTGCCCAAGTCCGTTCGTTTGGAAAGTCCGTCGGAACTCCGCTGAAAGTCCGCCGGGATGACCGTCGGACCTAGTCTGCCGGAAAGTCCGGTTGTGTGTAAATCAGGCATGTCCAAAGTCCGGCCCGCGGGCCAATCGCGGCCCGCAGTCCGGTTTTGAACGGCCCGCCTGGTGTGCTGCGGGATCAGGGCTGTCAAATGAGCCGATCCCCGGCACTGTGTGAAGCTCCGTCGGCTTCAAAAGTGAAAGTAAAGTGCAGAGGAGTGTGCTGTGCTCTCTGCTTCCCCCTACAGTGCAGTACCCGGCTGAATGAGGAAATGGAATGGAAAGGTACTGTACTACAAGCTAGATTCGTTTTAAAAAGGCTTTATTTATGTGTATGTGTGTGTGTGTGTGTGTGTGTGCATGTGTGTCTGTATGTATGTATGTGTGTACATGTGTGTCTGTATGTATGTGCATGTGTGTCTGTATGTGTGTGTGTGTGCATGTCTGTCTGTGTGTGTGTGTGCATGTCTGTATGTATGTATGTGTGTGCATGTCTGTATGTATGTATGTGTGTGCATGTCTGTCTGTATGCATGTGTGTGCATGTGTGTCTGTATGTATGTATGTATGTATGTGTGTATGTGTGTGTGTGCATGTGTGTCTGTATGTATGTGTGTCTGTATGTATGTGTGTCTGTGCATGTGTGTGCATGTCTGTATGTATGTGTGTGCATGTGTGTCTATATGTGTGTGTGTGTGCATGTCTGTCTGTATGTATGTATGTATGTGTGTGTGTGTGTGTGTATGTGTGTCTGTATGTGCATGTGTGTGTGTGTCTGTGCATGTATGATTGCATGTGTGTGTGTGTCCATGTATGTCTGTATGTATGCGTATGTGCATGTGTGTCTGTATGTATGTGCGTGTATGTCTGTCTGTATGTGTGTGCATGTATGTGTGTTTGTATGTGTGTGCAGCATGTGTGTCTGTATGTATCTGTGTGCATGTATGTGTGTGTGTGTGTGTGTGTGTGTGTGTATGTATGTCTGTATGTGCGTGTATGTGCGTGTATGTCTGTATGTATGTATGTGTGTGCATGTGTCTGTATGTATGTAAGTATATGCATGTGTCTGTATGTGTATGCATGTGTCTGTATGTGTGTATGTGTATGCATGTGTGTTACTTTTAATCCAGACCCCCCCCCCCCCCCCCCCATTCTTGTACCATCAGAACTGCTTTTGTGGTGCTTGTGTGTGTGATAGCAGCCAGGATTGCTGCTCCTCTGAAAAGCAATCCATATACAGATCGCTTTTCAGAGGCATTTGAAAGGTGGTAAAGAGGCATTATGTTGCCTCCTCACCACCTGTTTTAAGCCCGTAAATGTAGCATCACTATACCGCAACTGTGCAGTCTACACAGTTGCGGGGTAGTTGCAGTGCAGGCCCATTCACCCTGAGCATACCTCCAGCTGCAGCCACAGCATGTGTACACCCCCAGCTGCTCCCTCTGCAGCTAAAGGGGGAGAAGTTGGGGGTGGTAAAAACAGCTTAACCATGTAGTTTTACTGCCCCTCCAATAAGCCCTTGGTTCACATCTGCATGGCTGCATGCTGTGTGTAGGGCAGCCCATGCATTTCAATGGGCTTCCATACCCACAAAAATGCAGGGAAAGAAGTCCCAGAGCTTTTTTTTTTTTTTAATTGCGCTGCACCAAAAGCACCCCATGTTTCCAATGTGTGGGGTACCATTAAGACTTAACGGTACCCCCAAAGAACAGAGCATTCGTCTGTGTGTCGGGCAAACGAGCGCGACAAAGGCACGAGAATTTTTGTTGGGCCAGGTATGAGTGCTCGAATGACCGAATTTTAATGGTTCAAAGAATGTCAGGCAAAATGGTCGGCCCTCACACATGTTCACTTCATCGAATCTGGCCCTCTTTGAAAAAAGTTTGGACACCCCTGGTGTAAATGATACTTTGTTTATAGTTATTGTCCAACGCTGACAATGTTGATAAACATTTGTTTGAGTAGAGAACGGCTCTGCACCTGTTATATGAATAAATCCTGTAAATACTGCATAGAGATCATGAGGAGGGTTGAATCGCGATCAATTTAATTCTGCAGCGCTATAAACCAGTGTCTTCACGTTTGGAAGCTTTTCTTTTCTTCTTCAGCGACAGTCCCACAAAAACTGTGCATTCAGTTCCAGTGCTTTCCAAAAAAGTAAAGCATGTTGCAGTTTTCTCGCTGGAACACATCAAAGCACATCTAAACACACTGAAATGCATATTGTCCTGAATGAAAATAAAGATTTTTCAACTGTCAAAAAAATGCACTGCAACGCAGTCAAAAGGCGTAAAAAATATGTGTAAGCTCAGGTTCACACTGCTGCTGGATTGAAATCGTGCAAGTTCAGCTGAACTCACACATTTTCATTCCTGCATGTCAGTCCGGCGATTTCAGAGACATCTGTACGGTTTCCTGCACAGATGTCTATTGAAATCGCCAAAAGTAGTACAAAAACTACTTTTGGGAATCGGTGTGGTGCCGCAAAGTCGGCGTCGCACCGATTCGGACGTGTCAAATCGCATGGCAAATCGCATCAATGTGAACCAGGGCTAAATGCATATGCAAAAGTGCATAGGGGGCGCTGAAATTGTCGTGTGAACAAACCAGAAGGGACCTTTTTTCTAGATAGGCAAAATTAAAAAACAAACCATAGTGGCTCACTGTAAACTTTATTCTTTGATTTGTCCTTTTTGATTTGATAACAATCCAGTAGTACAAGTTATATATCTACCAAGGCCGTTTACTACCCAGCTAGTCATAGTCTGTATATTGTGGGCCATTTGCTACGAGATGTCTTATATATTAACTTCTGATTAAGACCACTTTCACACTGACAGTGAGCTGCGTTAGTGGTAAAGCGCCACTAGTTTCAGCGTCCCTTTTCGGCCGCTAGCGGGGTGCTTTTAACCCCCAGCTAGCGGCCGAAGAAAGGGTTAATAGTGCCCGAAAAGCGCAGCTGCTGAGGTGCTTTGCAGGCACTCCGGCAGCGCTGCCCATTAATTTCACCGCTCCTCCACCGCCCCAAAGACGCTGCTTGCAGGACTTTTTCTGATGTCCTGCAAGTAGCCGCCCCAGTGTAAAAGCACTCTGGCTCTCACACTGAAGCTACAGGGGAGGAGTTTTTTTCAGGCGCTATTTTTTGCCCAAAAGCACTTGAAAAGTGCCCCAGTGTGAAAGGGGTCTAAAAGCGGAACTAAACTGCCCTATACTTATCATCCAGGGAATCTGCCATCTTAGCTTCTGTTTGATTTGCAACTGCCATGGTGCTGCACATGTGATCAGTTATGACACCAGCCATATGATGGTTTGACAGTTTGGCTCACAGTACAAGAAAATGTGACAGTTAGCAGAAACCGTTAAATTGATGGGTTTAGTTCTACTTTAAAATGTTCTGCTCATATAAGCTCTAAAAGTCACCTGTTATCTTTTTGGATTACAAGGGTAAAGATTTTGTTTCCATTTCCCATGTCATCTGATATAGTAAAAGAAGGTATACAGTATTTATCTCATTTGTATTATAGTTTTGATCCTGGTTTCTTTTTCTTCATAGGAAGCTTTTTGAGCAACTGACATGACAATTTGTTGTCAAATACTTATTTTTGACAGTTCTGGAACGCCTTCATGACTATAATGCTAAAGATATTTATTGACAATACATATATGGATGAGTTTCACCTCGAGGGGCTACAACATAGCTGCTGGTGTGTAGTATGATGTTAGTAATACATGTAGATTGTGGCAACTTAGTTCTAGTGACAACCAGGGAATCCCTTACTTTGGAGGGATTTCATCTCACTTTCTGTTTGGGCTATGAGACAGGAAGTGAAGGGAAATCTCCCCAAAGGGATGTAAATGACAAAAAAAACTGACATATGGATAAAATAATAAACCCTAGTCTATTTTTCTGTTTTCAGGTGGAAACAACAAGGTGACAACCCTACAGCTTAAACCTTTTTTATTACAGCCCTAGTAATAACCCTCCTTTGCTAGCACTAGTGTGTAACTGGTTATACAGTCTTTGGCAGTGATGATGGCCTGGATTCAACTACTATTATGCCGTTTGCTGCCACTGATGCATGTTATATGTCCGTAGCAGCATGGAGTTCTAAACACAATCCAATGTGTGTAAGGGCAGACTGCGGTCTCTCCGTCGATCCCCACTGAGCAGGCAGATGACAGGTCCATGTCCATTCCGTTCATGCAGAGTAGACACGGACTTAGACCACTCTCCTCCATGGGCGGCCGAATGTAGACAGATCGCATGTCCGTTTTCACCCAATCCTATTTAATACGCTAGGCGGAAAAGGAAAGAATCCCAATCTGTCTGTTTTTTTTTTGGTGGATCAGATCTGATGTAGGCGGGTGGAAATGGACACATGTCCGTTTACACCTGCCGCTCTATAGAGAAGAATGGAGGTTCTGATTGGGTCCGCCTGAAAATCTGACAGGTGGACCCAGTTGGAATGTGAGTGTGAAAGAGGCCTAATCTGACAAGCCGACTGCTCTTCCCTTCAGCTGTCAGATGGCGAGACCTGTGAACTTTCCTACCTAGTAAGGATCTGGAAGCATAACGTATTATATCACTTCTGGGTCTGGCTGTTACTTTCCCTGGCTGCTGTGTCAGGGGAAGAAGTGGAATGTGATCGGTAATACATTAGCTTCAGCAAAGGGCACACATGAAAGGATGATTGTACTACACATGTTACATATTGCCATGCATGCAGCAATAATTCTAGAAGCAATAATCCTAGGCCCATTAATCTCTGTTAACCCTAGGCTCTGTTCTATCAGAAGATGGGTTGTGGACAGTAAAAGAAGGGGGGGGGGGGGGGGGGGGGGTCAGAGAAGACAGGATCAAACAGCCTTTTGACACAATGAGTAGGATTAACCCCTTACGTTCCACAGTGGAAACAAGTATGCTTTTTACTCCATATACAGACTCATTTTACTGTTGTGAGTTTAGTAATACTTTAAAGTGGTTGTAAACCCTTACAAACCACTTTGACCTACAGGTAAGCCTAGATTAAGGCTTACCTGTAGGTCCAAGAAATATCTCCCAAACCTATACGGTTTAGGAGATATTTGCCCGAAGACGGGCACCGCTATCTACGGAGCATGCGCCGTAGACAGCGGCGCGCAGGTGCACTGAGCGGGGCATCGTCGATGACGGCAATGCCGCGAGTCTCGGCTCCCTGCGCATGCGCGGGAGTGACGTCATCGCTGCTCCGGCGAATCACAGCGCCGGAGCAGCGAGACCCACCAAGAAGATGGACGCTCGGAACTACAGGGACAGCGGCGACTTTGCTGGCTCCTGTGTCAGGTAAGTGACACATAATGGACTACTATGTGATGCATAGTAGTCCATTATGCTTTGCCTTTACAGGGAATGAAAGAGGAAGTAAACTTATCAGGGTTTACTTACTCTTTAATGGTCATGCATTTTTCTGCAGCTTTCTGTAATGCAAAAACCATAGCGCCAAACTGTCCCTGATTTCAAGGGACTGTCCCTGATTTGGAGCAATGTCCTTCATTCCTCCTCATTTGTCCCTCATTTTGGTCTGATCTATATAGTTATATATAAAATGCTCTTTTTATCTATCAAAAAGTGTTTCCCAGCGCTAAACTTTCATCTGATTTCTAAAGTGCTGCATTTGTAAATTCCAAAAGCCAATATAAAGGAATAGTAGTGGTAAAAAAAGCACTTGTGGCTTTAACCAATCTTGTTTTTTTATGCACAATTCTCCTTTAAGGGGGTGTGGCAAGGGGTGTGGTCCTATGTCTGCATACTTTTGCTGGTAGGTGTCCCTCATTCCCATCTCAAAAAGTTGGGAGGTATGTAAAAACGGAAGAAAAATTGATCAGCGTGGAAGGGCCATTAGGTATCTATTTCCTTGGCACAAGCTCATCTTTTATTTCACACAAAGTTGGGTAATATGTGGTGTTTGTGTGCCATAAAATGAATTTTAGTGAATTCTATTGTAGTTTGTGCTTTATAAAGCATTGTGCTAATATCATGTGCCATAAATTCCAAATGGCATTGGCACTACACTAACAGTGTAGTGCAAGCCAGCAGGGACTCTTTCCCTGCTGCCCCCCTGCAAGTGTTGCCCTAGGCCAGGATACAGCATTGCATAAAATGGTACAAGGGGCAATACATTTAGAACTATTCCCATTTTATTATCCAGGGCCTCTTCTTTCACAAAGTCTATATCGTTTTTCGGGGTTTAAAGGGGTGTTCCAGCCTTAATTTTTTTTTTTTTTAAGTCAGCAGCTACAAACACTGTAGCTGCTGACTTTTAATAAGGACACTTACCTGTTCATGGCACCCGCAATGTCGGCCCCCTCGAGGCCGATACGTCCCTTGTATCGTGTCCCGACACCACCATCCTCACTGAGGGAAACAGGCAGTGGCGCCTTGTGGCTTCACTGCCCGTTTCCTACTGCGCATGCACGAGTTGCGTGGTGCT
This sequence comes from Lithobates pipiens, assembly GCF_037356315.1. Classification (NCBI taxonomy): domain Eukaryota; kingdom Metazoa; phylum Chordata; class Amphibia; order Anura; family Ranidae; genus Lithobates; species Lithobates pipiens. Next base: position 110,975,095 of record NW_027507784.1, on the reverse strand, counting down.
TTAGGCCTGACACCTATGCATTTTTAGTGCTTTTTGCATTTTGCAGATTTGCTCTGCAGCCCATTTAACATGGTTTCCCATGGAACATGTTCTATAGTGCAAATCTGCAAAATGCACTAAAAATGCATAGGTGTGAATCAGGCCTTACAAATGGCCCTGTTGTGTTCTGGGACACACACACACACACACACACACACACACACACGTCCCAGAAGACAAGGGGCAGCTCACCGAAGAGGAGGAAGTGCAGCTGAATAGGAAAAGGCAGATTAGGAAGACTGCCTAGCAACAGGGGTTTCTTGTAAATTAAAAACATTTTTTTTTACATTTTTCTAAGAATATTAATGCTATTTTTATTTTTAGGGTGGGCCTCCACTTTAACTTATCTCCAGGCTTAAAATTGACACGTGCTTTATGTAAGCAAATACGGCTCTAGCCGAAAACTCTCCTTCCAGTCCTTCTATTGCAGTCTCTTTTTACATGTACTAAGATTTGCTGCGGTATATGTCATGACATAGCACTATGGCGGCCCCACTGCTGACAATAGAGCCGCATTGCCCCGGTGACCCCCAGGCTGAGGCTACACATTATCTGATCTGCCCGCTACTTTTCTATTTTAGGAAATATCTCAGTCGTCCCGCCCATCTTATCCTCTCTGCCAATCACCATGTGAGAAACACGGAACACGTACAACCATTGGATAGAGTTGGCGCTGGGCGTGGTGCCGAGATCCCGGCTGTGGTGACGTCACTCTGAGCCCGGTGAATGCGGGTTGG